>NW_017257764.1:386318-398231 GCF_001594055.1 Mycetomoellerius zeteki
ACGCACGCACGCACGCACGCACGCACGCACGCACGCACGCACTGATTTCCAAATTCAGATTATGAACCCTATGGTATTAGATTCTTCTTCAAGGAAGTTATTATCTTTTTGAAATTCGATATTTCCCAGCTAACGCTAAATATTCATAGAAAGTTCGATTCTTATTACCAATGTACCGAATATTCCAAAACAGTAAAAGAATCGTAGTATTGAAACGGAATTTTTAAAACGACAAATACTACTATTCCTTTAAAGAAAAATATGAAAAATCATCTTTTTTACGGCCTCTCCTAAGCCAGGCTTCCCTCTTAATGAAAACATATTTAAATTGAAAACGAAGTCAGAGAGACTTTATATGAATTTTTTGTGTTATTTTTGTCATGAATTCTCCTAGCGTTAATGAAACATTCTGTATATTTATTCATCATTTGATCATTTGTTAATGATGAATAAAAAAGTTTATTTATAATTATAGAGTAATTCTCTCTTCGATACTATTTCAAATTATAATGGCTTACAAATTTTTTTGATAGAGAGAGTGAAAACAAATATTTATTATTCTTTATATATTATTCATCCTTTTCGAATAAAGAATAGAAAATTTCTTATTTGATTCACACTTCAAAGGGCAAAGTTATTTTATTTATTTATTCTACAAATTCTAAATAGTGAAAAAGATTAATTTATATACTTTTTGTGTGAAATATACTTTAGCAATTTAAATTTTGATTTTCTTATTTTATGTTCTTATTAGTTTTTGTTCTTATTTCATTGCCTGTTATAATCAAATACATAAGTGTATTTTTGTATCTCAAATTTATATATGGTTTACAAAACATTGAAAAGATTAGAAAATTGGAAAGTACTAGTGCAATTATTTTTTTTTAGCTTTGTTTGCGATATCGATTTTAACATCTGTTTTCTGACAATAGGTACGGCGTGAGCGGATGCTTTCGGCATCTCTATTACCTTCATGATATGTTGGACAGAATCGATCGCGGGTTTATGATAGATCCGACATTGATGCACTATAGTTTCGCTTTCTGTGCTAGTCATGTTTACGGTAACACAACATCTACCGACCGTGTGACCTCAATTACTCACGAGGAGAAAGATAAATTTCTGGAGATTAAGGAACGACTGCGACAGATTCTCGAAAACCAAATCACCAACTTTAGGTAAGCAATTATAATCTCCTTTGAACTGTGAGTGATATACAAATAATTATTACAAACAATTATTTATGCGATGATATATTTAGTTTTGCAAATTAATTTTTATGATATCGCTCTTTTACTTCAAAAATGACACAACTAAAAAAATTAAATAATTTTAAGTGAAAATGGACTGATGAGATTAAACACAGGTGAGTGAAAAATGCCATATTTGGACTTTGAAACAAGTCTTAAACCGAAGCTGAAGTAGTAATAAATTTGTTAGCTCACACTTAAACTGGAAATTGTATAAATTCACAAGAAATATTAGGCACGAAAAGAAACGCCTCGACTAAATGTTTCACTCACGTATGTTTAAAAAATTTTTTTAGAAAAGGATAAATCATTTTTCAACTTGACAGAGAAAATTGTTAACTAATCAATTAATATCGGTTAAAAAGAATATATTCTTAACATCAAATGTCTTTTTTTGAGGTTTCCAATGAGTACTTTCTATTGTATATAGAAGCTATGCGTTTCACGGATTATCTCCATATCCAAATTCAGTCCATCATTCCACATTAGAATGTCAATGTGAACATTGTGTACTCTCCCCTCCCCCTCGATGAAAATTTTTTCTTGGATTATAATGAATAATGATGAAATATTACTGAATTTCATATTGAAATCTATATTAACTGACCCACTTCCAGTATTATTTTATTAAGATTTCTCATTACAATTCATTAAAATTTTATTAAGATTTCATTACAGTTTTATTAAGATTTTATTAAGATTTCATGCTATTCCTCGTCCTAATGAAGTGAACTGCAATATTCACTAAATGTTGGCATTCTAACATTGGATCTAGACACGGAGATAACCTGTACGTATGTGCATAGCTTCTGTATGATCAAAAATGTCATTTTCGTTTCACAACTCTTAAAAAAATTTTTTTGAGTTGTATGTTTTGAGTTATGTAGTTTGAGTTGTAATGATTTTAACGATTTTTTTTAAATCATCTTTTTAAAATTACAATGTTTTGACGAAATTATATTAATTCACTTTTAATGATTGATAGGGTGTTCGTAATTTAATTTATTTATGATAATAATTTGAAAAATGTTTTTAGTTGTATCGCTTTTGAAGTGAAAGAGCGATATATATTGAAAAATTATTTCCCTTTTGACAAAATTCATATTTTTCTTTTCTAAAATTATTTTTTCTTGCGATTTTTATATAAAATAATTTTCTTATATGTTATAATTTTTATAATGATATGTACGTCTTTACTTAGAAAGAAATTAATTTGTAATATAGCTATCGTAATAAAAATTTCTTAAAAATTGATTAATTGGCATTTTTCAAAATAATTTCCTAAAGATTACTTTATTCGAATAAACTTCACCAACTATCCTTTCTCGCAATAGATACAGTTTTCCATTCGGGCGTCCGGAAGGCTCGTTGAAAGCGGCTCTATCTCTTTTGGAACGCGTTCTCATGAAGGATAGCGTGACACCCGTGCCGCAGGAGGAAGTGAAGGCTCTCATAAAGAACTGCTTAGAAACGGCGGCACTGGTAAATTACACAAAATTATCCGCCGAAGCAAAGATCGAGGATGATCTTAGCGGCGAAGTGTGCGTGCCTCCTAGCAAGAAGCTAGAGGATCTTATACATCTCGCCGAGCTGTGCGTCGATTTGCTCCAGCAAAATGAAGAACATTATTCGGAGGTATTAGTTGGGTTTTTAGAACTGAGTGTCGATTCTCGGGGCTCTCGAGAGAGAGGGTCAGCATGCCTTGAAACACGGACCGTGGTAAGGGTCCGTCACCTCCTCAGAAGACAAACGCGCATTCGCTGCTCATTTCCTCTCGCCGCCGTGATAGACAATTTCATAGAGAGCTCTTATTACCACCTCGAAAGTCGCTTTCACGTAGAATATTCGTTGAATTATGGACGTCGTGAGATATCCTATTGCAACTTTGCAACTAAGAGACGTTTACCCTCTTATAGAAAGACAAAAGCAACACTTTACTTTTTTTAAGTTATGTTTTTCAAATTGCATACACACTATGTGTATATATCATGAAACACGTCACATTAACCAGAAAATTTTCTGGTTAAATCTACTAAAATTCTAGTTGATGATAATTAGAATTCTGATTGATATAATTAAAATTTTCTGGTTTGTCCATTTTCAACCAACTTCGTTTTTGAATGAAGGGGATTGAATAATTATTGCTGCGTTTATTCTGGCACTCCACATGCTGCTGCATTTAGTTGAACTTAAATTTAGTTTCACTTTTATTTCTCCCATCAGATATCTTCCACAAATGAGAAATATCTCATTCGATCAATTGCGATATCTCTTTCAATATTTCGTTCAAATCAATAATTACATCTTTTGGGATCTTAGATGCAGTAAACGCTTGTCACTTAGCATTACAAGTTTTACGACTATTCTCATGTACATTATGAAGTAGAAGTAGTGTCTTCTGGGTACTCGAGGGCCCCGTGCTCAGGGTGGCGTCCCCATCACCCCGAGCTAGAGGAAATATGCCCACCGTATATGTGCGATGTCCAATATTTTCACGATCCGCTCCTACTACACTGTACCGCAGGCGTTCGCCTGGTTTAGCGATCTTATGGTGGAGCATGCTGAGATTTTCTGGTCATTATTTGCCGTCGACATGGATAAAGTACTGGCAGAGCAACCACCAGACACATGGGATAGCTTTCCATTGTTCCAGATAATGAATGATTATCTTAAGACTGACGGTGAGTTTGATTCTCATCAAGATTATAACTGATAGGATTTAACTTGATTATCTTCTCTTATCTTAAATGTCAGAAATGTGTTTTAAGATTAGATCTAAGGGTTCTATGATTGTAAAATTTAATTTGAACGTAGACAATTTGAAGAACGGAAGATTCCATCAGCATCTACGCGACACGTTTGCGCCATTGGTGGTACGTTACGTTGATCTTATGGAAACGTCGATCGCTCAATCGATTCATAAAGGCTTTGAGAAAGAACGATGGGAGATTAAGGGAAACGGTTGTGCCACATCGGAGGATCTCTTCTGGAAGTTAGATGCGTTGCAGTCATTTATCGGCGGATTACACTGGCCTGATCAAGAGTTCAGGCAACATCTTGAGCAGAGACTAAAACTGATGGCATGCGACATGGTAGAGTCGTGCATTCAAAGGACCGACGCGGCCTTTCAGCAGTGGCTTAAAAAAGGCGTGACTTTCATCTCTACAGATTATATCATACCATCGGAAATGTGTGCTATGGTGAATGTTATTTTGGACGCCAAGAATCAGAGTTTTAAGCTTTGTACTGTCGATGGTGTCGATGTGGTAAGTTCATTCGGTAACTAATTTTTCGTAAAACTGTAAATGTAGTATTTTTTCTCATAAAATAATTTCAATATAAATATATAATATAGTAAAATCCCCTAAAAGTTTGATTTAATCAAGATTAATTAATATTTCACTTCGTATTCTTATTGCATATTTATTGAATAGTTATTTTTTATTTTTAAGATGTACTCTAATGTAAAAATTACACATAGAAAGTATTGCTAATACGGATACATACGAATATTATATGTAGAAGAGTTTAAAGAATATTATTGATGTTAATAAAAGAAAATAAAACAATTTTTCTACATTAAATAGCAATAATATTGTTTAGCAGGTATATTTTATGCTGTTATTAATATCCCTGTGATTTCTAGCATCAATATCATTCTAAGATTGACGACATGATTGAAAAGACGTCAGCGGGAATGAATCAAGGAATGATTAACAAGCTCATAACGGTATTAGAAGCGACGCTCTCTAAGTTGTCTCGTTACGATGAAGGTTCCCTTATTGGCTCCATTCTCAGTCTTACGGTATTCGCTTTGCTCAATGATAAATAACGAGAAATCAAGATGTATAAAAAATTATTGAAACATTTTTATCAATGTCTTATGATTTGTTTTTTTAGAAGGTATCAGGAAGCGGGAAGGAAATGGGACAAGCTTATGTAAATTTCATGAGAAATTGCATAGATCAGATTCGCAGCAAAGTTCTTGACGAATTGTGGATTTTGACCTTCTTCGAGGTAAGAGTCAGTCTAAATAGCACGCGAAGAAGTCTGTATCTAATTGTAATTGAAGGATTTTTCATAAAAGTCACAAATAAGTCTAAAAAGTTAAATTTTCGGAAAACAAAAGATTTCTCATCTTAAAGAGATGCTGGAATGACAGTCGAACTTGATCGATGTCGATAGTACAGACATTTTTAATTTGGAATTAAAAATTGGCATAAAAATAGTAGATTTTGAATATTGCATGCTGATACGATATGTCATCAGAAACTAAATCAAAACTGAGCATAACGTGATATCATCGTATTATACTGACAAATGTCAGAAATCACAACATGGCAAAAAAATCAAGCATGCTGCTGTCTCAAAAGGTAACAGCAAAAACACGGCGGAAACACGGCACGGAAATGTTATGTTGGACCCATGATTCCATAAACTCACAATCAGTATTGTTTGTTCAAGTAATTCGACGAGTGGTATGTCATTTTGTCCATAAGAGCTATAGAACTTTTGTTAATTAAGGAATCATCTACGTCTGGTGACAGCTCTATGAGCTGAAAAATATCGATGAAGTTTTTAATTTTTTTTTCGATTTTATTATAGTATAAAATTCACAGCCGCACATTCCTAATTTTGCGTCTGTTTCAATCCTGTAAGAGGATTTTTGATTCCGTTCAATCAATTCGGATATTTATATCAATCTGTGATGTCTCGATAATTTGGTCACTCCAGTATCGTAAAACTCTTAATGTATAAATATGGTAATTTTTCTCCGGATATATGAATATAAAAAAATTGTAAACTTTTTAATTGATATTTTGAGGAATTATTTGAAGAAATAAAAATTCTAGACCTATTTAGTTCATGCTGAAATCTTATCTTTACTACCTATTTATCCCGTAATATTTTACATTAATTTTTTTTATAATATTAATAACAATAAAGGGGGGTGAAGAAAAAAGTATTATTTAAAATACAAAGCAATATTTTTTTCATTTTATATATACAAAATTTTACAAATTACTTTTGACAAAAACATCCTTTGTTAAATTCTTACATTTTCCGTTTCCTATTTGATGTTTGCCGGAATAAATGTTCACAATATGATATTACTGATAAAGAACGATTTGGCACCATAATTTAGATTTTTGAAAAATAGACTTATTTAGTTTTTGTAGGAAATCCTTCAATTGTATATTTAGAGAAAAATTAGAGCAGTTTTGATACGTTCGTGTTATTGAAGATTTCGTCGAATTACTTTGATTTACATTGTAGCAATGGTACACGGCACAGATACAAATGCTATGTAATTGGTTGTCTGAAAGACTTGATCACAGCCTGCATTTGTATCAATGTACCTGCCTAGCTCATATCGTGAAGAAGATCTACTCGGACTTTGAGCTCCAAGGTGTCATGGAGGAAAAACTCAACACGAAGACATATCAGACTATAGACAAGAGGATGAAAACGGAAGAAGCAACTTGTGCCTTAACCATGAGCGCTCAGAACGAAGAGTAAGATCTTTTAATTTTTAACATTAAATACATGATGAAGAGGTTGCGCAACTGGAGAATATTAAAAAAATATATATTTTGTGAAAATAGATCATTCTTTTCTATAGTCATAAATTTTTATTTATATCCTTCTAAAACATAAGTGTGTAAAAATTAGAATTTACAATTCTACTCTCATTGTCAGTTGCATTTAATTTTTGCTAATTAAAATGAAGAAATTTTTAATGAGCAGATGAAAGTATTTCGCTACAACTAGACAAGTTAATTGAGCTTTTTTTACATTACAGAGGGCTTTCAGAGAATGGCAATGACGACGAGGTGGAGAGACCTAAGACAAAAGTGACGATCGTTGAGACGATAACGGAAGACGCGAATTACGTGGCCAATTTGAGCAACGTCACATCGAACGTTGTTGGCAAAGTCGGTAGTATGTTTGGCAAAGGCATCGGTGGTCTTTCTACAAAATTCGGCTCAGCCAGCAATTGGTTCTAGTTATTGTTTCTAGCACTCTGCCAGTAAACCTTACATTCGATTAGTATGCTCCTTCGTCTAAATAAGGGGATGTGAACAGGGAGGCTTCTAAAGGCGTAGACAGTACCCTATAGGCAGTACGATGATCTAGATTATTTTGTCCATATAAACAAATGATACAATTAAACGATGCAATCGATCGGATCAGTTTGGCTTTTATCGTTTAGCAGATTTCTCTTCGAGAGAGAGAGTTCCGGCCGTTCGCCGCGACGTTTAATGCGCGGAGCTACAAAATTACTTACTGACTAATCACGATCAAGAAATTAATTGTTAATATATTTACTTAGTCATAACTTTCGAATTTGAGATAACAATACATATTAGACGTAACAACACGCGCGTTGAGAATTATGCCAACTCGTTGTGGGCTCGTTTTAATTAACCGATTATCATTTATGTTTAATCTCAGGTAATAGTGGAAACATAGTCGAAATATATTCGGAAAGGCTGATTGTACGAAAATACGTACGATATAGAGTATAAACGCATAGATATCTGATCATATTACAAAGGTATATGTATATAAACATACATGCATATATGCAACGTGTAATTATGAGGTATTCATATATTCTGTCATGGTCTGCATGCGACAGACTAACGTCGTTAATATATATTAGCTGAATTGTCAGAGCGCAGAATGCAGATTTTCCTGTCTAGTCTGTGTACGCGCGAATTATTTTTGCGGATTTAGTTATCGGAGGATAAGAGTACGGGCATGTATTTCGCGTGAAGGCTGGAAAAAGTTCTCGGGTCGATTGCAACGTTACTTGGATATGGATCGTGACAGTGGAAACGCGGAAAATCCCGGAATAGAAATGAAAAAGCAGGGCGGAAGGAGAACCGCGACTGACAAAGCTGCTTGCCGAATTAATTTTGCAACCAACGGGGCAATGCTTTTTTAATATTAGATACGACCACTATTATCTGCTGGATGACCATTCGCTCGATACTTAAACAGAAAATTTCTCATATAAAATCGGTCTTCAAATTGTACCGAAAGTTACTTTTTAAAAAAATTCGATTTAAACATTATTTTAATGTTTATTTTCGTAAAAATGTTTTATCATCAATGAATCAAAGTTTGATATATAAATAAAGCAATATTTTGATCTCTTCAGTACTTTTGTTACAATTTCTGTTTAATCTTAAGGGGTACGATATAGGTGACTTTCCTCTACATATTATTAATCGTATTATTGTCAAACTTAAATTTCTTTAAATTTTCTTAAATGTAACATTACCCATTCATTATTGAAAAAATTATAACGATCACAACATTACAAGTAATACGTTACTTCTAAACTCTGTATTTATATACATATAAGCATGCTAATTTGTGATCGAATGGTCACCATCAGAAGTAGTGAGCGTAATAGCACGTTATTTTTCATCTATGTTACATTTATGCTAATTTACAGCTAACAATAAGTTACAATATGCATATAAATGTGTAGTCAATATCGATATGTACTAGCGTATCGTCCGCGGTCTATAATATGAATCATGATTCTTTATTTGCAAGCAGAAAGTGAGCAAGTGAGGAATCTTTGTAGCGAGAGTCGCACTCAGTTTATTAATAGATAACGTTAAAATTCTTATTTATTCGACGGCAAGAGAAGAATTCTTTTTATATAAGATCTGTATGGGGACTATTAATATTCTGCGAAGTAAAATTCTTTAGTATGCACCAAATGCACATTACTAAATGCATTTATTTGACATCTTTTCATTCTTAAGAGTAATTCTTAATACATGTGAAACTTTCTGAAATGGTCACAAATTTAGGGGCAATTCTGATCGTATTCATTACCAATGTTTACTATCGAAAGTTGCTATTGAGAGTGACTCTTGGAATCGATAACAATTAAGTTATCCGACACTGAAATACTTTCAATTTACATTTTAATCGCGATGAAAGGAATATATCTTCTTTAGTTTTATTTTTCCTCGTTATCGTCGTCAATGACACGTCGATATTACTGATGTCCTGTGAGAAAACAAGTGTTATGTATGTTTATATTGCAAGAAAGCCTTGTCTCTCGATTACGAGATGCATATATATTTTCAAAACCTCACGATATAACATTCGTATATCAATGGATGTTTTTATTCAGCTTGATATATGAATTTTTGAAAGTGTATCAAACGCGAAAGTATAATACCGAAGCAGGATGAAAAATGTACATGATCCCTGAAGAAATCCTTACTTTATCTTGAGTTGCAGCAATCTCGTCTATTAAGTTAGTTTGTACATTTCTGCTTTTCAACGCGTGAGACAAATCCTAATAAAACCAGAGAGAAATCTGACAGAAGATATGAGGGATCTTTTTCCTGTAACCGCAAAATGCTCCCGCGCACTTTCCTCTGCAGAAGTGGATGTAAACTACACAATATCCATTTTTTACGGTGCTGATGGAAACAAATCGCTGAAATAATTAAAATCTATCAGATTGATAGAGATTTCAACGATTTCAGCGATTTATGAATATTGTTGTGTAATTTACACAACAATCTACTTCTTCAGATCGCAGTAGTGCGCGGGGGCATTTTGCGGTTACAGAAAAAAGGCCCTCATGTCCTCTCGCAGGTTTCTCTCTGATTATACTCATATCAAACACTTTGAGCTTTCTCTGTCTACCTCAGATTCTAAGAAACATTTACGCTATTTACGTAAAATAATTTTAAAAAGATGAATTATAAGAAGCGAGAAAATGATATAATCAATTTAACAAAGATACAAAGTTAATTCACAACCGAAATTCATATTTGGGATAAAATGTGCAATTTTTTTTCACAGATTAGATTCGAGCAATTTATGTGATTTATATATACAGTGCCGAAACTACTACAGTGGCTTTAACATATATGAAAACGAGTCGAAAATGTCTAATGAACATCCCAGTGAGAAATGAAAATGGAATCGACATCAAATTGATGTTGATTCGACGTCGAAATCATCAAATCGACGTCGATTCGACATCGATTCCATTGTCATTGCTCTGGGATATGTCCGATTTCGAACAGTTTTGGAGTTACGGGGTATTGAAGTAAGAATATATAATATAAATTTCTTGAAAAGTGTGGTAGATACGGAAAAATGTTTCCAACAAAAATTGTATGGTTCGGAGGGGTACTTAAAATATAGCATTGTTTTGACTTGGGATGGCTTCGAATTTTTTAAATGGCACCTCTCATTTTTCATTACATATTTTCGTAACTTACCTCAAGAACTTTTCAAAACACTAAATAAAAAATCTTTTCTATTAAGAACTTTTTGAGTTATAAAACTTAAAAGTTACAACCACCAGCGTTAGCCTATGTAATATGCTGCTAATAACGCCGGTGGTACTTCAAGCCTTATAATTCGAAAAATTCTTAATAAAGAAGAATTTTATTATAGTGTTTTGAAAAGCTCTTCAGTAAGCTATGAAAATATGTAATGAAAAATGGGAAGGTCCATTTAAAAATTTAATTTTTACCTGATCTTAATGATGTCTTCCAAGATCAAATTAATGGTACCTTGTTATGCTTTCCTCTCTTCGAACCATACAACTTTTGTTTGAAACATCTTTTCGTATCATAGTTTTCGAAAAATCTTAATGCATTATTTAAAATGAGACACCCTGTATGTATACACACACTACCTACAGGCTAAAAATTCGAAAACATTTCTTTAAAAATCGACATTTTTTTTAAATTTGACGTGTTTTTAAACAATATAGTTATTGAATCTAAAGATTTATATTGTTAAAAATGCTGTTACAGATATTTGAATAAATAATTAATCTCAAAATGTCAAATTTTTTAAATGTTCCCAAATTTTTGGCCTGGAGTGTATATATACATATACATATATATAAAATTAAATTTAGGACAAACATAGATTATGCCAAATTGTTTGTTTAATATCGATTTTTCACTGTCTGGTTAGCGACGGACACATTTTTCACCCTACTTCGACGAGTAAGGCAGTAAAAATTAAATGTACGAAGAGGAAGAGAAGAAACACTACAAAACGATAGTCGCGCGCGAACGCGAGGCGAGGGATTTACCATTCGTTTGTATATACTTTAGCGATGGCGAAATGGGAAGTAGTAACTTTTTTATGGTACAAAATAACAGAGACAGTTCGCGCGAGATCGCAGCGCGGAAATCCGACGGATTAAGCCTGGATAACCTGAATCCTCATAAGGACAACAAGGCTTTGACATCGAACGCTGATTGATGAAAAGCCGATTGTGGGGATAAAATTTACCCCCATTACTCGTTTTTTATTAATCAGCGTTCGGTGTCAAAGTGCTGTTGTCAGGATCCGGGCTAAGAGGATCGTTCTGTAACAAAAGCAAGAGATCGTATTCAAAAATATTCGCATGGCTTGAAAGCCTGTTTCAGCGCGCGTGTACATACATATATACGCGTGCGCGCGGCGAAAGAAAATTCTTAAGGACGATGTTATGCTTTTCATCGTCGACTTTCGAACTTGACAAAATATTTTTTGATGCATCGCATGTTTACAAAGTAGGGCGACGAAAAGCGAGCTCCCTTATTCTCTCTCAATTATCTCTCTGTCCTCTCTCTCTCTCTCTCTCTCTCTCTCTCTCTCTCTCTCTCTC
>NW_017257764.1:398251-503514 GCF_001594055.1 Mycetomoellerius zeteki
CTCTTTTGCATTAGAATTTAATAAATGCATGTTAGTTTGCTGAAGGATGAGGTAATTGTTACATACTCCGTATTAGAATTCTTTTAATCTCTATATATATATATAGCGGAAAGTCGTATAATATCGGCCAGCTTATATACATATAGATAAGTATCGGCCAAAGCTAATTTTCACTTATTCCCTTAGGCTAATTCTACAATGTGCTCTTTGTTTCCTGTTTCTTGCTGTTTGTCTCTTGCCTTCTTGATCAAAAAGGCAAGAGACAAACAGCAAAAGCAACAGTAGAATTAGCCTTAAATAATAGCGCTACACATTCACGATAGGATGCGCCCTATTATTTTATATATTGACTACATACATACATATGTACTTATACGAACGTATAAGTATGTACGTGGTTTTTTTAACGTTACAGTTTACAAAGAAAACATTATATATTTCATATGTGAATGTGATACATGTAAATCTTAATAATTTACAATATAAAACTTTCTAAATTTTTTCTACAATTTAAATGACTTGGCGCTGTATTATTCATTTTTACCTAAAAATCGGTTGAATTTATAACGGTTCGATATACTAGACAACAATTTTGCCCCAATCTCAAATTCTAACCTGTTCCTTTAAGTGTGATTTGAATTACAAATAACTTTTTTTTAATTTTTATTAAGTCTAGTTCAAGTTATTCTACAAAAACTTATAGAGCGGCCGGTACTACACGACTTTCTCCTATTGTTACATATTTTCGATGAATCTTCCACCGAGAAAAGGAAAATGCGTACGGCGTTGGATGAAAGCTACATTTTTGCATTCGATTTTCAATTTGTGTTGATTAATGTATTCTTTTTTAAATCGAGATACGCGAAATGCATAAGTGCTTGATAAAAATGCTTTTATCACGCTTCGGAATTCTTCCTTGTACTAAGCCAAAATTTACTGAATCAGTTTTTTTCAGACATAAATACGAAGAAATCCAAATTGAAAACAGATTATTGATGTTAAAATATTTTTAATTATTAAAAATTGGCAAGATAACTTTCGATTATATGGATAGATAACACAACCTAATTTAATTTTGATAATATTAATTATCAAAATTAAAGCTGATCTTATACTAATTTAAACTTGATTTTTAGTATTGGAGACTACAACATTTTATGTTTAATCGGAAAGAGAAAGAGTATTAGAGAAAACAAGGATAGTTCAGAAGCACGATGAGCGCGTGCAATGATTATAGTTGCTTGAATGTTTCGCCGCTAACGTCACAGCGACCAGCGAAGCGCGACGTAATTGCATGATTTATTAGTGCGACGATATCGATATCGATTAAATAAACGCGGCCTTACACATACCGAAACACGATAATTGCCGTTGTAAATGTGATGAGATTTTACGAAAACGAACGCGTGCTAGGACTCGTTTTTAGTTCTAAGGAAGCAAAAGTAGGTGAAAAAGAACGAAATCGAAAAAAAGAAACAAAGCGTGGAATTTGGAACGTTATCAAAAGTAAAAAAAAAAGCTAAACTATTATACTATACTTATCGATACTAACGACGTTAGAATTATTATGATTATCATGGTTATTCTTATTATTGATAATTCTCCTATACTCTAAACGACTAATTAGATTAGGACAGTTACGAAAATGATCTCTCTCACTCTTTCTGTCTATCTGTCTATCTTCTACCTATTATCTATCAATTTTATCTCGATCTATCCGTCTCTGTTGTTTATTCCGTCAATGGTGATACTTCACCGATCGAACTTCGATACGAACACTTTTGTCGCCAGCTCTCTTCACGTGTCTCTCTGCCTTTCTTTCCTTCTCGTTCTTTCTTTTTCCACCAGATTCTCTCTTCTTTGCTATTCCTTTCTCTTTCTTATTTCTTTTTTTCATTCCTTTCCACCTATCTTTTTATATTTTTTACATTGTGACTTTACTTAAACCGAAGAGATGGTCTTTTTACTCTAATCAATGTTCTAGTCGATTTAACTTTTACTCAACTGTTGTTCTCTCGTTAATAAAAATTTCGACAAAAAAAGCAAAACAAGATACAAAAAAAAACATATTCCGACAGTTTTTTTATTTCCTTCTCAATAATCGGCTCGATTGATCGGCACACTCTATCGGTATCATCTCGTCATGTGTTTTTCACGACGAAAAGAAAAGAGAACAGAAATCACTCGCTCTCATCGTTTGTCGCCTACATAGTAAAGTCTAGAGCGGAAGGTAAACGTGGTATGAATTGTGCGCATTTTCTGTAAATAACGGCATTACTTACATACGCATGTAACACGCAGCATCCTCATCGAAACATCGTCATTGTAAAAGAAAAACAGCCAAAAAGAAAAGATCTTACAAGGAGAAGATGGATTTAGAAAAGATTCGATTTCGATTTGAATTCGAAATGTAAAGAAAGAGATGTGGAAAGAAATAGTAACAAGATTTTATTAACTCTCTTTTTCATCTTTTTTCCCTTCTTCATTTCGGATTCAACAACAATCGAATCTCCTTTAGTTCCATTCATTCTGACCCGGAGAGAGAAAAGAAAAGCTTATTTAAAGAGAACACGAGTTTCATTGTAAATAAGCAAGGCGCGATTTCAGATTTTCGTGTCATCATCTTACCAGTTCTCGAACCTGCGAAGAAAGAGAAGAAAGAAAGAAGGGAAAATGCTTTTTTGGAATTTGCTTAATTGGAAATAATGAACGAATGATAACCACCATCTATCTCACTCTCTCTTTCTCGCTCACACATTCTTTCTCTTTCTCTTTCTTTCTCTCTTTCTTCCTTTCCCTCATTCACTCTCATTCATCGGAACATTAATCGCATCTCTTTACTCGACTGCAAAGCGGAAACGACTGTGATCTAGATTAGTGTTACACATCGCATGAAGAAGAAAAAAGAGAGAAACAAGAGAAAAAACAGTCGATCAGGGCTTAAATGCGACATCGACCATGATCATGACAATGTAGATTATGAATATCGATAACGATTAAGTATTTCTTATGGACTCACGCATATACATAAATACATAAATAAATGAAAAATCTATATATATATATATATATATATATAAAATTTTCGAAATAGTTAATATTAATAAGATATTAATTACTAAAAATTGCCGAATATTGGTCTCTTCAATAATTTTTTACTCAAATACTATCAACTTTACAGAAAAACAGCAAAAGAAAAAATTGTTTATTTTCTTCTCATAGAGCTCTAAGAATTTTTTCAGAATTTTTCATCGACTTTTTAGTACTGCATTTTCTTATTGGCAACCATTTTTATCAACATGAGAAAATACAGTATTAAAAAATTCTGAAAAAATTCTCAAAACTTTATAAGAAGAAAATAAACAAATTTTGTCTCTTACTGTTTTTCTGTAAAATTGATAGTATTTGAGTAAAAAATTATTGAATATATTCAGCGATTTTTAATATCTTGTTAACTATTGCGAAAATTGCAAAATGATAGAGGACTTCTCGACTTAGTTTAGTCCATTCTATCTACACATGAGCGCTTTGTCGAAACTTACCGGACACCCTGTATATATATTCATATTACGCCACGCATAATAGAGAGGCTATGCGAAAATCGTCGATTTTTCTTTTCTTTTTTCCTTTTATGGAGCATTTGTGTAAGTAATTTGCATATGGAGCAAAAAAAATGCAAACGCATATATGTAACTGCAATTAATAAAGTATACCTTGTAAAATGTAAACATACACGTAGCGTGTCATACTTCCGTACTCGTCGCCGCTCGTCGCAGTCGTCGCGCTCGTGTGCTCATTCGACTAGAAACACTATAATAAGGACGGAATTCATAGACGTTGCTCAAGATTCGAGATGGCTTAAGTTAGTGCGTGAACCAATCAAAGGCCGGTATTCATAGTCAGTTCTTATATTCAAGATTAGCTGCGTTCAGCAGACTCAACAGTTTTGCAACCGTTTTATGATTGTCTGCTGAGATAGGACCATTCTTCTAGATCTAAAAGTATGATCCAATCAGCTCGAAGGAAACTTCCAACAGTTGCAAAACGAACGTTCTGCTGAACGCAGCCGTTGTCTTAAGTTCAGCCTTGAAGTGTCATGAACCAATCAGAGAGCCGCGATAGCGTATTAAGACATTACTTAAGATGGTTTTGAAATAAGAACCGACTATGAATACCGGCCAAAGAGCCGTATTAGCATCTTAAGACATTGCTTGAGATTAGGGCCGAAATCCATACGCTGGATTCACACAGACTTTACGATTATGACTAAAATTTTTGTACGTGTGATGGCCTTTACGAAGAAGCGATCGAAGGGAACAGAACAAGATGCCTCGCTCGAAGAAGCAAAATGTATTGCTAAATACGCTCCGATCTTAGCACGGAATCCATAATTCGGTCTTAATCTCGATCAATGTCTTAAGATGCTAATACGGCTCTCTGATTGGTTCATGTACTAGCTTAAGACCATCTCGAATCTTGAGCACCGTCTATGGATTCCGGCCTTAGGTGCGGTCCCATGATGCGGAATTAGCGCAATGAGGAATTGGCGGAACGCTCGTGATTGGTTTAGAAAAGACATATTGGCGGAGCGCAATTGACGGAATGCTTGCGATTGGGCGGACATTGTTCCGCCAATTCCGTATCGCGTATACGTTCCGCACCATGGGACCGCGCCATTAAGGTGCATTCTCATGCAAGCGTCAAGCATCAAGCAGCAGAAGCAGCAACCAATCAACGAGGCGATTTCTACAGTGGCGTAAAAAAATGCTTCTATCCTATGGATGTAATACCGACACGAACCACATCTACTTTCGAGGATACTATTTTATCGACAGTGTCAGAAAATGGATGTAGTCACGTAGTTCCGAAACCGAAAATGGATGTACTGGCGATAACAGGAGAATGGCCTCTCTCAGGTTTCTCTCATGTATATTGCCACCTCATTGCCACCATGTGGTATGAGTGTCTGCCATAGTATTTATATTATTTATATCATTATCTACGCCTGTGCCTACGGTCTATGTGCTTTTGATATAAATTGTTCATAGTGATATAATTTATTTAATATTAGACAAGGTAATTTATATAAATTAAAAGGTAGCATGTTATAAAAAACGGCGATAAAATATTTCTAAAAATATATTTAAAATTTATAATTATTAATTCAGCATCTTGAGATGAGAATGTAACATATCTAATTAATCTAACTTACCGCCGTTTTAAATATTATGTTATATTATAGATGTTAGTTATTATATAATTCTAAAACTGATTTTTTACAATGAGTCGGTAGTTGAAAATTTTTAAGTTTTAACCAGTCTTAACTTAAATAGATGATTATAATTTTTCGCATTATCAAGTTGTACGAGTTGTTTAGCTCGACTAATGGGAAGGAATAAAGTTGAATTTAGTCAGTCTTAAGAAAATCGGTAATCTTATGCGTGGTCTACAATAGGCAGTAGCAGTAGTGGATTAAGAAGTAGGCGTAGAAATCAACCAGTCATAGTCGAATGTGAGGAGGATAATTAACTAAAATTGGTCGATTTCTGTGCCTACTCTTTAATCCACCGTTGCTACTGCCCATTGTAGACCACACATTAGTCGTACAAGTTGGCTGTTGGCCAAATTCATCAATTCCCCGATAAGATTTAGGATTATCAGCTACTCATTGTAAAATCAGCCTAATAATTTTTTGATCAATTTAAATAATAATCATTTTTAATAATAATTATTTGAAATATTTATATAGATGACACTGGAAAGTTTTCCTCGAGGAGGAAAAAAACCTGAAATTAAAAGAACGGCAGATGTAAGTACATAAGTAAAATTCAGTCTCTGTTTCTTTATTTCTGAATGAAATCTATTTTAATTTATACATTTTAATTTATATTTTAAGAAAAAAAATTAAGAAAATGTAATGTTTTATTTAACTTTCTGCAATATGAAATTTTAACCCTTCCATCGGCAGTAAGGGTTTTTGATAAATAGAAAAAAATTTTTTTTAATGTCCTCTCTGTATTATTTAAAAATCTGAAAAATATTGTATACCTATCAAAATTTTAACGAGTTTTTACAATCATATAATAGAAGTCTAATTGTATGCTATTTATATTTTGTATATTTAAATTTATCTACCAGAGTTCACAGTCAAAATATTGATGGTGCTTTTAAAGTAGAGTTGTGCTATATATTTCAAGATTACATTTACATAGAATATTTATGTATTATTTATGTTAAGTTTATATGTGAATAATATAGATAATATTTTTCATATTTCTTTTTTTTATAGATAACTTTTTATATAGATAATGTAAGCAATATAAAATATGTAAATTATTATAAATTGGTTAATATAACAAAAAATATAATTAAGTTTTATGACTGTTAACACATCTGACTTTAATATTGATAAATAAAAGTATATAAGCAAAATAGAAGTTTTAATACAATCTAGTGGAATGATAAGGAACATAGGCTTCGATGATCCATAGATTGTTTACATAAATGATACTTAAAGCATAATTTACATAGTTTATTACATAGTTTAGTATATTAGATATACATAGATTATTATATTTTAAGTATAAACATCATGTTTTAAAGACCTCTATGTTGTTTGTGGAGACTAAAAATGTGTATTTTTCATTAAATTAATATTTCATATATTTGGATATATATTAACATTTTTTATATCAATATTTTACTGGCATAGTTTTACATACAAAAATTTAGCTGTACAATGAATACTTTGATTTTAGCCATTTGAGGAGAAGCTTAAACCCAAGAAGCGTAAAATACAGACGAAGAAAAAAAATGACAACGTAATTGTAAAAGACATAAATCTTATAACTACTACTGCAGATCGATTATCTAAAACCATGCTACATGAAGGACTGATACTCCTTGGACGGGTTTCTAAAGTATCGGAATATGACTTAATAGTGTCTCTCCCAGGTGGATTCCTAGGAAGAGTACAAGCTACAGATCTCAGCCAATCTTACACGAATTTGTTGCAAGATATAATTAATGCAAGAGTTATTCAGTCGAATGAATTCAAACCTTTACCAGATTTGTTTAATCTTGGTGATTATGTAACATGTTACGTAAAAAGTATAAATGTTGAAGATAAATGGTTTTGTAGTTTATCTATGGAACCGCAATTAATAAATCAGAATGTTCATTCTAATTATCTTGTAAAAAATATGAAAGTGGTTTGTACTGTCAAAAGTATAGAGGATCATGGTTACATAATTGACATAGGTGTAGCAAATATTAGAGCATTTCTTTCTACTGAAGATATTGATAAGGGAAAACAATATTGTAAGTAACTAATTTTATATAATGAATTAGTATCACATTACAACATATTTTGTTAATATCATAAATTATGTAGTTCCAGGTACTCAACTTTTGTGTACTATCAAGGAAATAGAAATAGTAGATCATATGTCTGTTATTAAATTGTCAACTAAAAGAAAAAAGATTGACAACGCTAACGTACATAACATAGCGTCTTTAGATGTTTTAACACCAGGAACAAAATTGTCGCTTTATATAACAAAGGTGCTTTCTAATGGCCTGCAAGTTAGGTTTGGGAAAAATAGCGTTGGATATATAAATCGAATTTATTTAAATAATCCTTTATCTACATATGTAGATAATATGGAAATGATTGGCACATTATTATATATATTACCAACTGTAAAATTAGCGTACTTTAGTCTGTTGACTGATACATCTGAAAAGGAAAAATTACCTGTAGGCCATATTATAAACAAGGCCAAAGTTCTGTACAGAGAATCTAGCGGGATAATTTTTAAATTATCCAAATCTGGACTACGTGGATATATTTCTTTGCGAAGAACCGATGTTCCATTTCCTAAAATTCCAATCGAATTCAAAGAAGGTTCCACACATAAGTGTAGAGTACTTGCATATAGCTGGATGGAACACTTTTATGTCTGTACAATGGAAGAAGAAATTTTGAAGCAAAAATATTTTTCAGCTTCTGATCTCAGTATTGGCGATATCCTTACTGTAACCATTACACATATTGAAACATCTCGTGGCTATATACATGTACAAGCAGGAAAGATTTGGGGAACTGTTCCAATGGAACACATATCCGACAGCGGTTTAAGCGCTCTGCATAAATTGAAAGTCGGAGACAATGTTGAAGCAAGAGTCTTAGATACAGATAAGATTAATCAAGTAAAATTCACGCTGAGACAATCACTAATAAAGAGCAAATTGCCAGTTTTACATGATTTTGGCGAAGCCAAATGCGGATTAAAATGTCATGGTACAATCAGTATAATAAATAAGAATGGTATGTTAATAAGATTTTACGGAACGGTAAAAGGATGGGTCCCACGCATTACATTAAATAGTGATACGTATGATAGGAATTGGAATTTTTCCGTTGGACAGACAGTTACAGTGTGCGTTGAATCAGTAGAAAAAGATAAATGTAGAATGACATTAAGAATCGTTTCCGAAGAAGAGAAACAATCCATTAGCTTGTCGATTGGAGATATAATTGAAGGAACAGTGTCGGAATCGTCTATTAAAGGAATATATTTGAAGATACAAAAAGAAGATAACGAAAACATCATGACAGGTTTCTTACCATCGGGTCATATGGCTCCATGCATTGAAGTCGGTAGTTTACTGGCATCAAGATGCAGTCCTGGAGATGTAATTTCAGCTTTCGTATTTGCCACAAAACCGACTATAATATTGTCACGCACTTTTACGACACAAAAGAAATATACAAGCTTTGACTTATTAAAAGTAGGCGATTGCATTCCCTGCACAATTCGAGATATGTCGCAAGATGGCGTAAGAGTTATCTTGCCGATCGAAAATTATTGTAAATTTGGATTTGTACCATACAAGAACGTAAGCAATTTCGAGATGTTACATACAAATCAGATATTATTCGTTAAAATCACAGCTATCAATACGCGAGAGAAACAACTGACTCTAACATTGTCACTGAAAGATATATGGGACAGCCCATCTGAATTCGAAGTCAAGATGATGGCAGCGGTGGATGTCTTGAGTTTGTACTTGAGCAAATTATCAGAGCTAGCAAAAAACACTTTTTACGAGAACAAGCCGATCTCTTCGGCAATTTTAGGTCAAAAAGTTACTGGTACTGTCAAGAAGATAACTGAATACGGTCTAGTGCTTCAGTTAAGCAATCATTTGATGGGTACAGTACGCAAGGATCATTATTGCGGCAATCCTCAAGTGGGGGACAAAGTGTTTGGTACAATTCTGTGGAAAGATTATATCCATGAATTTGTCGACGTGTCTTTGCTACCGAGAATAATAAACAGCATTAGTTCGAAACAAAAATCACTAGCAGAATTACCCACTGGAATCGCACTAAAAGCAGAGATTCTAATGATTACTAAATGGTTGATACTTGTTCTCGTGAAACGTAACGGCGCAGGATATTTGGCGGCATTACCTGTCCGTCGACATGTGAATGACAATTTTCCCGATCTAACACCTTATAAAATTCACGCTAAGATTCGATTGTACGTTATAATGAAGAGAGCCGAATCTGATGTTATACCGATTTGTATGCTAAAGTCTGCATTTGAAATTCCAAAAAATATGATCGTAACAGAACTATCTTCTACGAAGAACAAACAATTGAAGAGAAAAAAGATGTCTGAGCGACACGATGTAGAGCTTGTAAATTCACCAAAGAAATCACCACTTAAGGAAGCTTCGAAGGAAGCTTTGAAGAAAGTGTCGAAACAAGTCCCGAAGAAAGAAAATAAGAAAGAAAATAAAATGGAAGTCGAAGAGGAGGAAAATAAAATAAAAGATATAGATGAAAATTCTCTCTCTGAGTCGGACGAAGATTCTGTCGATGAAAGTGAAATGAAAGTGAGTAAGTTAGCGGAACGATTGCATGTTTCGGAACTTGGATTTTCTTGGGACGACAAAGCAAAAGTGGCCGTTTTTTCTAATGTTGAAACGTCTAGCGATGACGAGCAAAAATTTGAAGAAGAGCTTAAACAAAAGAAGAAGAAAAAGAAACTGAGTGCAACTGAGCGACGGGAACAGGAACGACAGAAAGAACGCGAGATCCGTCAGCGAGAGGAAGCTTTGGTGAGCAATCAGGCACCCAATTCGATCGATCAGTTCGACAGATTAATTTTGTCGAGTCCTGATAGCTCGTTAGTGTGGCTGCAATATATGGCATATCATCTGCAAGCAACAGAGATCGACAAAGCGAGAGCGGTCGCAAGACGGGCAATCAAAACGATCAATTTCAGAGAAGAAAACGAACGTTTGAATATATGGAACGCATGGCTGAATCTGGAATCCAGATACGGCTCTGCCGAATCTTTGAACGATGTATTCCAGGAAGCTGTGAGGACAAATGACGCATACAAAGTATACATGCATATGTTGACCATACATGCGGATGCCGGTAGAAAAACCGAGCTTGAAAAATTGATAGGTACTGTGATCAATAAGTTCAAACAGGATTCCCAAACATGGACAGACTGCGGCGCCGCGTTATT
This sequence comes from Mycetomoellerius zeteki, assembly GCF_001594055.1. Classification (NCBI taxonomy): domain Eukaryota; kingdom Metazoa; phylum Arthropoda; class Insecta; order Hymenoptera; family Formicidae; genus Mycetomoellerius; species Mycetomoellerius zeteki. The sequence continues at coordinate 408,802 of NW_017257764.1, forward strand.
GAAAATCGGCATGAAAGAAAATTCGCGCCAAATCATGCAACGGGCATTGCAATCTTTGCCTGCATCTCAGCGTAAGTACACATACACATACATATATATCGCTTTAGCTTTCACACACACACACACACACGCACACAGGGTGTGCCAAAAAATAAATTTGTAGATTTTTTGTAGTATTTTAAGACGGAAAGTCTAATACGAAAATGTCGAGGCTATGATAGTTATCAAATGGGAACAGTTTAAAAATTATGAATGATGGGGGCTAGAATTTCACGCGCTTAGGAACGGCAAGATGGTCAATATGAAAGTGCTGAATTTTGTTATCATTAAAGGAATGAAGTTCGAGAAAACATCTTCATCCCATCTTTCGTAATTTTTAAACTGTTTCCTGGACATTTTCGTATTAGACATTTCATCTTAAAATATTACAAAAAATTTGTCTATAAAATATTTATCACCAATTTTGGAACACCCTATATATACATTTTAGTATCATAATTTTATATGATTAATAAAATTATGGGATGTATTTGTGTATACAGATGTAAACCTGTTGATAAGATTTGCAAACTTAGAGAATAAACTGGGAGATAAGGAACGAGCGCAAACGTTATTCGAAAACGTCCTGAGTTCTTATCCAAAACGCGTCGACGTGTGGTCGTGTTACGTGGATTGCTTGATAAAATCTAAGGACATCGATTTAGCTAGGTACAAATTCTACCGTTTTTATAATGTATCGTGCAATATAATGAATATTTATCATTATGGATATATATATTTATTTCATGCTTAAGTTTTATGTTAGTTATTTAATAAATGTTTCGCTCATTTATAGAAAAGTGTTAGAACAGGCGTGTGTCCAAACGCTTCCACCAAGGAAAATGAAAATTCTCTTCATGAAATTCATCAATTTCGAGGAAAAATATGGTACGTCCGAGGCTGTAACTCGCGTACGACAGATGGCTACGGATTATGTGGAAAAACATATATAAGTAATGTTCTTTTTTTTATAAATAAATGTCGTTTTATGCGTATAACAAGTAGAATATTTCTTTACGTTACTATTCATCTAGAATTTCTCTTCATTTTTCTTCTCTTTCGCTTTCTCTTATTCTTTATATATATATATATATATATACACATATAATTTTAGTTCTTTATTTTGTTCTCCCCAAATTTTAGAACATATAAATGAAAGAGGAATTGAGCGCTAAACGTGAAGGTAACTTTGCTAATATCTGTGCGAGAGAGAAAACTATACATCCCAAATGTTCGCAATGCGTATGTGCCAATCAGTCGGCTTAGCTCGTTTGCCCGGAAGCTTTCCAATAAGTGACACTTTACTGCGTAAAGATCATTACACGTACGAAGATTGTATTTGTAATCGTAAACTAAGCAAATCGGCCAATTATAATCAAGCGTTTTAAAACATGAAATCGCAACTCTGATTGTCATTAGTTGATTTATTTGAGGCCTTATGATTACGACTAAAAATTTTGTACGTTTAATGGTCTTAAAGGGACGTTTACAATGATATTTTAAGGCGTAAATCTTAAACTTTAAGCTATAAAGAATTGACCAAAGTGAGGAGAATAATCGACTGTGACCTCTGTTACACGACATTCTTAATCGGGTTTAATAACATTCGTAGTTATGAAATTGGCCAATAGCTGTTTCCTGGAACGACTGTGATTGGCAATTTCATAACTACGGATGTTATTAAACCTAATTAAGGGTGCCGTGTAAATGTAGTCTATGATTACGTTTACACGCCTTGATTAACGCCGAAGTTAAGGCCATGGTACACACCTTCCGTAATAGTAATCATAAGACGTATCGTAAGAATCAGTCAGTTAGAATTAAGAGTTTAAAAAAATTCTCGACTGTGATTGGCTAATTCTTACGATACGTCTTAAGCTGGTTCTACATTAGTCGCACCGCAATGTCGCAAGCGTGTTGCAAGCATTGTGGTCCAATCAGAGTCGAGCTAGAGGCTACATTTAGACCGCGCTTAGTCCGCGACCTATACGATAGGTGTCTTTGTTTAACCTACAGGATAAACAAGGACATCTATTGTATAGGCCGTGGCCTAAATGCACGGTGTAAACGTAGCTAGAGTGATGCTGATTGGACCGCGACGCTGCGATGTGACTAATGTAGAACCAGCTTTATGGTTTCTGTTAGCCCGGATCTACAATAGGGTTGTAAGCCTTAAGCCATAAGAAATGGGCGAATCACAGTCAATTATTCCCCTCGGATGTGACTGTAATTGGTCAGTTTCTTACGGCTTAAGTCTTAAAACACCTATTGCAGATCCGGACTACGGAAGATATGTGCCATGGTCTTTGGCTGCGTTCAGCAGAAAAAGCAGCTTTGCAACTGTTGTAAAATTCTTTAATATGATTGGCTTTACCCTTAGTTCCTCATTGGATCTAAATGTATAAACCAATCATATTCAAGAATTTTACAACAGTTGCAAAGCTGCTTTCTCTGCTGAACGCAGCCATTATAACATCGATGTTAGGAAACTGGCCAATCACAGTCATTCCACTCTTCTGAGAAATAGCTATGATTGGCCAGTTTCATAATATCGATGTTATAATTTCGACGTAAATCGAACAGTGTAAACATAGTATATGATTGGTCAATTTTTTACGGCTTAAGGCTTAAAGCAGAACTTTCTGATACAATTTATTGTACATACCTTAAAGTAAGTCAAAGCTAAGTTTCAAATTCAATTTAAGGGCCTGCGCACAATGAAAGAAATAGGAAACAGAATAAGAATTTCAACCTATCAGAAACTGTGTATTCCACAATACATGATAGAATGAAATTCTTAAGGTGCATTCATATGCAAGCATCAAGCAGCGGAAGCAACAACCAATCAACGAGGCGATTTTTACAGTGGCGTAAAAAATATTTTTTACATCACTGCTCAAATCGCCCAGCTGATTGATTGCTGCTTGACGCTTGCATGTGAATGCACTTTTATTCTCTGTTCCCTATTCCTTTTATTGTGCGCAGCCCCTAAGTTGAAGATCTAGTAATGAGTTGGCAACACTGAGGAATATGAAATAAGATTTCAGGTTGTGTTAAATTCGGTTAAATTGACTTGTCTTAAGTGTTTAGCCGGTATGAAACTGTAAAAATGAATGAAAAAAATGAAAATATGATTGAAAATGACAATGGAGAGGGAAAGAAGGATTTGTGTAAGGAGCTAATTAATGGCATCACCTGCAGAGAGGATTTATATCAGTTTTTCGAACATAATGACCATAGCATCAATAGGATTCACTTTTCTAAGGTAAATTTTTTTTATAATAGAAATTTTTTTGAATGAATAAAATAAAAATAAAAGTATTGGTGAGATACGTAATTCTATGTATATTTAATAACTAAATCTTCTCGAATAAATGGATATATTTTACACACTAATAATTAAAAACAAATAATTGTACATTTGTCATTTTTCCAAATTTTTTTTATTTTTGGTTTCATATGCTTTACACATGAAATATTGCTGTGAAAATATTTTACAAATATTATTAGAGAAGGAACAAATATTAAAAGAATGGAGAGATATAAGGCCATAATTGCAGTATTGGTTGGGTTACAAAATAGGTTTCCCAAATCTATAAGGACGAACCATGTCAGCTTGGAGTTGATGAGGCAGGTCGTGGTCCAGTTTTGGGTCCAATGGTTTATGGGATCTCATATGCTCCACTGTCTCAGAAGCAACTGCTTGTTGATCTAGGCTGTGCTGATTCCAAGAGCCTGACAGAAAAGAAACGCGACGAGATATTTGATGATATCTGCAAGCATAAGGATAATATCGGCTGGGCGATCGAAGTAATATCGCCAAATGTTATTGCCAACAACATGTATCGTCGCACCAAAATTTCACTAAACGAGATCTCCATGATATCTGCTACAAACTTGATCCGAGAAGCAATCGAGGCAGGTGTGAATGTTGCTGAGATTTACGTAGATACCGTCGGCAAACCTGAGTCTTACCAAACGCGACTGAAAAACATATTTCCCAGCATCAAGATAATTGTGGCAAAAAAAGCAGACGCAACCTATCCGATTGTCAGTGCGGCTAGTATATGTGCCAAGGTGTTGCGAGATCACGCAATACGAGCATGGCGGTTTCGCGAAGGTGACGGCATCGAAACAGAATACGGCAGCGGCTATCCCAATGATCCAGTAACTAAAAATTGGTTGTCCGCGAACGTGGATCAGGTGTTTGGCTTCCCACAGCTTGTTCGGTTCAGCTGGTCCACTGCCGAACAGATTCTTGAGTCAAAAGCATTGACAGTAGACTGGGAGGAAACGGAGGAAACTTCTAACGAGCAAAAGATTTTAAAGTTTTTCGCCAAATCTTCAACTAAATCGTCTAACGTTCACATGAAAAAATATCCGTTCTTCGCTGAACGTTGTCTATCTAATACAACTATCTTATGATATTTACTTTATGCTGATTTCTTTCCTTCCCATTGTAGTCATTTAATAGGATTTTAAAGACCCTTAACTTAACATAAAACTTTATAGAAATTATTACATAGAAGGTGACCAAAAGTTTGGATACAGTCGAATATTTAAAAAACCAAGTATTTTTGAGAAAAATGTTTCAGACAAAAGTTGTAGGGTTTAAAAGGAACTATTTGCTGATCTTCAGTTTAACCCTTGGTCACATCGATTTTTTAAAATAGAAATCTTCATTTTTCATTACATATTCTTGTAGCTTATCTTGTAAGTGTTTCAAAGCACTATAAAATATTTTTTCGTTAAGTACTTTTTGAGTTACAAGGCTTGAAAGTTACAGTATTATGTGTCGGCATTAACATTATCTAAGATGTCCGACTATATAATGATTAAAACGTTTTAAATGTTCAGTTATGATCTTGATATCGTATGTTAAAATCAAGACTATTGGAGATTGTTCTTATTATCATTTTTACGTAAAAATAAAAATAAGAACAATCTCCAAAGACCTTGATCTGGACATATACAAAAAATACTTAATGAAAAAATCTTTTGTTATAGTGTTTTGAAAATTTCTGGAAACGTTTTGTTCAAAAATACATTGTTTCGAGGTATTCGATTGTATCCAGATTTTTCATTCACCATCTAGATTTTTATATATTTAGCTCATATATATATATATATATATATGTGTGTGTGTGTGTGTGTGTGTGTGTGTATATTCACAGTATTAGTTTTTATAATTAATCGGGACATGTAAGAGATATTAAGAATAAAAGTGGATTAAACGAATGTGTTTTCTTTTTGAACGTCAAACCAAAGTAGAGAGAAACCTGAGAAAGAACATGAAGGCCTTTTTCCTGTAATCGAAAATGCCTTGCGCACTATCACCCTCTGAAGAAGTGGATGTCAACTACACAACAATATCCACATTTTTGCGGTGCCCCTGATGAAAATAAATCTCTGAAATCGCTAAAATAACTAAAATCTGTCAAATTAAAGAGATTTCAATGATTTCAGCGATTTATTTCCAGGAGTATCGCAAAAACGTGAATATTGTTGTATAGTTAATATCCACTTCTTCAAAAGGCGGTAGTGCGCAAGATATTTTGCGGTTACAGGAAATAGGTCTTCATGTCCTCTTTGAGGTTTCTCTTTGATCAAAGGTATATAGAGGAAAGGCCCCTGTTATGAGATATCAAGTTCATTTTGGGTAATTGCTGGAAGTTTATAGGCAAAATTAAAAAAAATAATACGTTATTTTGAAGGGAATTTAATAAGCTTTAAGATACTGTACTGTAAAACTTAATTGTAAAATTTTTTTTGAAAATTAGAGAAATATAAAAAGTAAATCGTAAAGTCAGAAAATGGTGCTTATAATATAGAGATACCTTGAGAAATAGATAAAGTGCAAAGTACTTCAATATTGTAATTAACAAACTTTATTTAATGTTTCTAAAATACAAACAAACAGCCAGTGTGCGCGCAGAATGAGCATGCGATGCATTGTACCCAGGACTCGTCTTCAGGTAGTTGGAACCAAGCATCGCAGAAACAGGCACTCGATTAGCATAGATTATTTCATGTTAGAAGTATCCTGAGTATCTCATATTTCGAGTTTCACGTCTTACAGTTTTATGATCATCAAATATAACTTGTGTTATGCGTTATGCAAGAGTCTGTACTGTGGCCTTTCGGCTTAGGTTAAAGACGCGTTAAGGGGATCCTAAAGTCGTCTGTATTACCGGCTAAATCATAATTTTTGTATAACATTTACTTTTGTCCTGTTTTACAGATTCGAAAATCCTTTTACAGGATTAAAATATACGCATTAATACGTGTCTGTGAAGTGGAGTTTATGTTGAGAACGACAAAAAATGTCGAAATTGAAATCTTAAGAAAAATTTTTTGCTTTTATTAAGATGTGACCTCAAACTAGAGGTCGAAATTGAAATTGGATTGGAATTTAACCAATCAAAACAAAATTCATAAAACTTGAGGTTGATTTTCTCTTTTCTTATTGGTTAAATTCCAATCCAATCTCAATCTCAATCTTTAGTCTGATCACGCCTTTAGAGGATCTCTATCTCATAATAGGGAGCTTTCTTCTAATAAATATTCAACATTACTCTCAGTGTCTTTTATTATGATTTTATTAGATCGATGTACAGTACATTTCGGAAGAGATTTACGCAATTTACTAAAGAAAATATTTCTGCAGATTAAAGATTAACAATATCGTTTTTCTTTGTAACTTGATATTATAGCATGTTATTTTGAAACATTAAATTAAAGATAAGTATATATCGTCCGACTTAGGATTACATATATATGTATATAATATATATATATATATACACCATATATACAAGAGCGTGTGTCCTTACAGCTACCATAGATAAAGAGTGTGGCAAGTTTCATTTATGAAACCTCTACACATCGTGCCACCGTGATTAATTAATAATTAAAAATGCTTGGCGTGTGAAAAGTTCGAAAATCTTTGGTAAACACACACTACACAGTCACACATGTCGTACAATTATTCCTAGGATATTATCTCAATAACGTATGATTAATAGCGACTAGATCGTTAAGGGCTACGATATAGTGGCGAACAGACGATTTGTTTTGTTTGTGTTGCGTCGCTGCTTCTGCTTAATTGTATGTATGTATTAGAGTTTTTCGATTCGTGTTTATTTTATTGGTTTATAGGCACACGCGCGGCGTATAAGTTCAGTATCGTATGCGTTTTCTTAATTAAATATTTACCGTCCTCTTTCGCCCCCTCCCCTCCTCCAAGCAAATCGAATGTGCAATATATCGATAAATTATTCTTATTGAATAAAACATTATTTTTAGATATTTTTAAATATCTTAAATTTTTTAAACAAATATATTATAATATTAATTATAATATTATAATATTAAAATATATAAATATAACATTATAATATTAATTAATAAATCATTGTAAAACATCATTAAAATATTTTAATATCATAAGTTGTATGCAGATATCCAATTTGAAAATTTGTGAAGAATTTTTTCGTGTATAGTTAAATCGTTGATATTATATTGTCTTGAAACTCAGTTGTACATTGCATTTTATCGTATCAGACGTGGCACGGTTAATGAAAATTCAATAAAACGCGGACCCGCGCCATAGTTTGCATGGTAGATATGCGTTAGCCACACACAGATATGTATATTCAAACGAAGTGCACGCGCGTGTGTACCTGAAGAAAAATTGATTTATGTACTTTACGCATGAGTCGCTGCAAGCAATGTAAAAAGTCGCGACTCCGAATTTTCATGATAAACGATAGATCAATACATGGCAGTGCATATATATGTATAATTCTTCGATGAATGTGACAACGGAATAACGGGTCCGTCGTGCCTTTCACGCACTGTACGCGAGATATAATTCGTGTAATACGAAAATTGAACAACCGAAATTTTTCTCGCTGAAAATTTTCTCGGTAATTTTTTTATTATCCCTGGAAAAAAAAAGAATCTATCGTCCCTCTACAACGAAAACTCCCTCTAAAGATTCGAGTCGAAAGTCTAACATAATTCGAGAGATAGTCGTCTGTCTACAATTATTACAAGATCTCTAATTTCACTAATTGCAATTATAAAAAAATATAAACAACATGGATAATTTTATATTACGTAATCATATCGCGTTACGAGGATGGTTTCCACAGGCCTAGAGGATGAGCACGAAGGGCGAATGATATCTTCAATCCTTACCGCAGCATCAGTAATCCCATAATCACCAACATAACGCACGGTCCTAACGCTATACTTCCGCTCGCTGAAAAAGAAAAAGCCAGAATACGTCGCGTTTTCTGAAAGAGGAATATTTCATAAATATTCAAGAAAAATTCAAAGTTTGAACATTTTGAAATTGAAACTTGGTTAAGTGAGTTTGGCTAAAGCGATTTATGCTTAATGGCGCCAAAAAAATGGCTGAATTAAAAGAAAGTGACATAAATTCCGTATCCACGAAATTAGATTATTAATCTTTCGATCGCTCGCGTGTCTGTGATTCAATGTATTACAAAATTCCTTCCTTACTTCGGAGAGCTGTCCTTAAGGTTAATATTATATTCATCCGTTTTTTGTCATACGACAAGTTTTTCAAGCCTGTTGATTAGCTGCAGAACAAAGAGGTTCTCAGATTTCTCAGTCCTGCAGCCAATTAACACGCTTGAAAAATTTGTCGTACGACAAATGTAATATCAGTCTGAAGCTTGTTCTACAATAGGATCGTAAGCCGTAAGAAATTAATAAATCATAGTTGATTATTTTTGTCATATTCAACTATGATTGGCCAATTTCTTACGGCTTACAACTTGCGACCCTATTGTAGAATAGACATAAAGCGGGTTTTGCGCGAAACGAGTTACGCGTTTGCGCTTTGGCTTGCACGATAGAACTAAAACAGCGTATCAGGGAGAAATGACGTTGAGTTACTGAACTATCCGCGCGTCGGAACAAGCTTCGAGTTGGAAATGTTAAACCAAAAGGGTTGAATCTATTATTTCGGTCACTAAACTCTTTTCACATGGCTACAGAGCTTATAATAATTGCGAACTTGTAATTAATATTAAAGACTGAACTGTGAAAAACGTCAGTTTTTTCAACGGCTTGAAAAATAATCCTTTTTACCTTGAATAGGTAATGATTCTTCAAGACCAAATCTTCGTTTTAATTCTTTTGATACATTACATTAATATAATGTAAACAAAATGTCACTCGGAGAATGACATTTAAGAATCATTTATATTGGCTGTAAACTGATAACTTATGCTGCAAGCTATAAGAAATTGATCAGTCACAGTCGAATGTGAGGAGAACGAAGTCGATTATTCTGCTCACATTCGATTGTGAATGGTCAATTTCTTATAACTGACGATAAATTAACAGTTTACGGCTAGTATAAATGATCTCTTAATATTCTGATTAATTAAGTGCGAGAAGCATCTATTATGGTCAAAGTCAGGTATTGAAATAATACATTTATATACGGAGTGTTTGATAGGGTAACACCGCTAGCAATTTACGACAGTGGGTGGTTTTATCTCGATCGATGTGCGCTTGTATTTGGCGATAGGCTGTGCTATTCAGCGATCTTTAGAAATCAATATTTCCTTAAATATTACGAAAATAATAAAATAGTACAAGACTTTTCGATTCAGTTTAATCCGCTCTACCTGCCTATGAATGGTAGGTATTATACCTAATATCAAACACTGTACATTTAAATAAATTTTTCTCAGAAGTAGTGCCGATTACTTTCACACATAGCTTGCAATATAATCAAACTGAAATAATAATATTTCTTGCAATAAATTTTTTAGAGATTTTAAGATGCTAGTGACATCAAATCAATGATTTAATTTAATTTAGGGCGATTAGTATTAGTACAGTTGATTGTATTGCAAATCCGAAAATAATTGGCGCGCATATTTCTGAGATAAAATTTATTGAAATACATATATAGATGTAATATTCCAATATTTAATTGTGACCGTAATAGCCGCTTTTCATACTTATTATTAGTTGATTTAATTCATATAAACGATCCTTTTCTAAATAAATATTGTTTCTTAATATTTTTAATATTGTTAGAAACGTTATTTTAAACGAATTAACATTTAATTAATATCTAAATAATATAGTAAATTTAATTTTATTTGTCAGTTTTGACTTACAATTTCATCTCTTTATTTCTGACTAAGTATCGTGTTAAAAAATATCAAGAGATATTTAAATATTAATTTTGTAATAATATATTAATTTTATCTAATTATTGAGCTCAAATTTGAAGAGGGGAGAGGGAAGGATTTTCTTTTTAAATTTTGATCCATCTTTTTTTAGAGTAGTGACACGGGTAGCTAAATTAAAAGAAAAAAAATCTGTGTTCGTGCGGCGAAGCAGATATTTCGCCCTTACTATATGTCATTTACCCTCAGTCAAGGACCGCGGATGGGATTCTCTTTTTACCTAGGATGTGTTCGGCGTGCGTGTGCCCTTGCGCCCTTGTCTCCCTACTCTCCATTACCGGTATCTTCAGAGGCCTCTCACCCTCTATGCTGAGCTCATTCGATTTCCAATATATGGTATATATTCTCGCCAGGCATTTGATCTTCAAGTCTCCCTTCTTGAAGTGCTTCAAGCGCAGACGGAACTCTAGACCGAGTGTGGAAGTCTCCAGATCGTTCCGGTCTACGTCGACGGGGTAGGACTTCAAGAACTGCTGCTCGACCTAATCGAAGTGAAGAAGCGGGACTGTATATTCTCTCTCGATCTGAACGACGATGATGATGATGATAACACGGATTTCCTTAGTCAGAAATATTGGGTTGGAACAAAAGTTCGTAGTAGGTACTATTTCATTTGTATGTGTTTGTGTTTACATGTTTTTCTTAAATTAGACATTTATATGTTTTTATCATTAAAAAGAATGAAGTTTCTGTTTTAAGAATCTATTTTTTAATTGCGATACGCGATGATTTTTAACGGAGTTATGAGCAATTAAAGTCAAAATGTTCCTTTTATTTAATCTGCGATAACTCAGTAACAAAAATTCTTAAAACCATTTTTTAAATACGATTTTGCACGGAAAACTTTAAGCTTTCTCATGTTAGAAAGTCGAAAATTTTCTCAAGTTTTTCTTTTCAGATATGTAAAAAGCCCACAAAATGAGGAAAAAATTTGCCATTTTATCGAGAGAGAGAGAGAGAGAGAGAGAGAGAGAGAGAGAGAGAGAGCGCTCATAGTTTTCTATATATATGTAAAAAATAACTAAATTGACAGAAACTCAAAAGACATAATGACTTCTCGAAAGTAAAGATGCTAAGCTTTAAAACTCTTTTTTAAATTTAAATCATTTTTAACGAAATTATGGCTGCTTGAATTTTGAAGTTCGTAACACTACGAAGTTTTGTTCTAATCCAATATTTGCTAGCACGTAATCAACATGGTTTAAATCTTTTGCGGTATATTGACATGTCCTTAAAATTTTCATAATTAGTTTTCTGGAAGAATAGTGAGGCTAAAAAGATCCTTTCTTAATTCTAAACACAAGTTTTACTTAATGGAATAAAATCAGAGTGAAAATTGGTAACAAATCGATTGGAATATTAAACTCGAACGAAACAAGATAATATTATATTCATAATAAGCAATGATGTCAGCAAAGAATTAAGCAAAGAACAAATGGTAATCTTCTAAATACGCGAGATCATTTTAAGAATCATTTTAATATGTGTTCTTAAACTTAGATATATCTTTTTTCGTTTTTTAAATTAAATGTAATAACGTCGTCAGTACTTATCATCGTAAATTAAATACACAGCATTATCTGTCTAATCTACTTTGTTCCAGGAAAATTGACTCTCTTGACCCGCGAGCTCCTTGAGAGCACTACGTAAACTTTTAATATCGTTCAGCAGAAGATTGTTATCTTTCTCATTAAATTTTGTTACAACTTTTGTGATAAAAATTAAGAAGTATTCTAACATACGACACTAATTCTAATCATGATAATGAAATTATTCAATGCCTTACTGTTATACATACACACACGCGCGCGCGCGCATTACCTATAATATTTTTCGTGTTTCATGAGAATTTCATATCTTTTTCTAATTTATACGTTAACATCATAATTTACAGGACATCTTCTTCAAATACTGTAGATAAAGATTAACCAATAAAAAACATTTCGTATTTGTGTTGAAAACGATCCATTCAAGTCCTTATTAAAATTTTGTATTGATTTTTTAACATATTCGAATGTTATATAATTTAACATAACGTGATTTAAGTAGTTTGTATTAAATTGATATTCAGCATTTTTTAGTGTCAAAATAATACAATTTATGAGTAAATAAACAAATAACAAATAATATGTTTTAAATTCTCTACAGATGAATAAATAAAATATGTGTTAATTTAATATATCATAAATGTTAATTTTATTGAAAAAGACATGTTTCCGTAGTTTGTTGTTTATAAATTGTTAGTATTATCTTTTTGTGTTTATTTTTTTAAATAATGTTTTTGTTACCTTCTAACATATCTAGCTTGTGTTAAATTAACATAAATTTGAGTGGATCGTTTGAGACAATGTAAAATGTGTTAAATTCAACACCAATTTTCCAACGGCAATTCTATAATCTAAGATTATCAATTTTAACTCCGATTAAATATAATCCCGATTTTAATAAGTCACGATATAATGCCGATGCTGAAAGATTACAATCAGGCGGTTTTGAATGCGCGCGAGCGTCCGCTCGCAACCCCCGAAGATTAATTACCCCCAAGAACTAATTATTTGTTCGCGTATGAAAAATGAAAAAGCTTCGCACACACCATAGAATGCACTTTGTAAAATTAATTCTCGAGCTTTGTTAGCATGTAATCGTGGGTCAACGAGACTAACGGTCACGTTAGTGACCGTCGTTGCAGATGTGCGTTATTTTCGCGAAAGAACGAAATTCGCCATGATGAGAAACTTTTGACAGCGATTAAAAGAGAGGGGAAGAGAGGGGGGGGAGAGAGAGAGAGAGAGAGAGAGAGAGAGGAGAGATTAAGAGGGAAAAAAAGTGAAGGGTACCTGTTACGATATATTTTTTCTTTGTGATCGTATAGTAATATCCAATACGTTTTTATAGACGTAACTTCGTAGCACGATGGTATCACGATGGTAGTAAAACATGTTGTATTACGAAGAAAAAGTCTTTATTAAGATAGATGTGAAGGTTTAACTTTGTCACTTGTAGGAACATGTGACGAATATTTTAGCGTTAGAATTCGATCCGTGAAAAGTAAAATCTACTTGGATTTCGTTAAATTAAATATTAATTTAAAACTTAATTAATGTTTAATTGAAACTTTATTACTATACATATAAAATAGAATAAATAAAGAATAGAATTTTCGACCCTGTAATTAATTATTATCTCGAAAAAAATCAAAATAATATTGAGTTCTTTTTTATTCTTGAAAAATTGGAAAATAATTACAGAATTAAATACGTAACACATGATATAACGAAACATGTTTCTGATTAATAATAGTATTAATAACATGGTACAACTATTTTAGAAAATTCGTAGATAAAGCCTCTTCCTGTTACTCAACTGCATCGTACGTAAGCGTACGCGAATCTCTAGACTATTCTAAACGGATTTTCCGGGATCATGGCGTATCTCGGATGTTAGTGACGTTGCCGCGAATCTTTTACGCTTCCGACAACCTGAGAAGACATTCACAGTTGCGGTAAGCAGGCAGACAGAGAAAGCAAGGGAGAAAGAGAAAAGAGGAGAGAGAGAGAGAGAGGAGGAGGAGGAGGAGGAGAGAGAGATATGCTTCGTGTCTCGAGCACTCACAGGGTCGCCGTTGATGAACCAGCTGAGCGTGGCATGTGGCTTCGACCTCGTCGAAGTGCAATTGAACCGCACGACGTCGCCGACTTGATAACGATGTTTCCCGGGTCGCGCCGTGATAACAGGTTCGTCTTCCGGGAGGGCTGGAATTATGTAGATATACGTAAAACAATCTGCTATGACAAAAAGGATGTGATGTTCTTCGATTAGACAAAACGACCGGGCTTTTAACCTGCCCACTCGAATATTTTTGCGCAATGCCGCTTGAACCATAATTTTCTATAATTTGATTGCGGCGAGTTTAACTTGTTTACGTTTACCAATGTGGAAATTTTAATGGAGTAACACTTTACTGTGATTATTGCACTCGATATAACGCATTTAACTTTATATATACGCTATATGATAGATATATAAATGTGCGCATGATAATCGGTTATACAGGCGCAAAAATTGGAGCGATCGAGATCTTGTCCCTCGATAGAGAGAACAAATAATAATCGAATCCGTTCTGGATTAAAAGGATTGGATGGAAAACCAGTTGCGGATCTTATTTAGATTTAAACGGCTAAAGTTCCATACAGTTGTGCTATAGAAATCTTTTCAATCGATATTTTTCATACGATATTATTAATCAAGTGTTTAATTTGTGAAGAATGTTGCGCAAGCGTTGGTAATATTCGAGTTAGGAATAATTGAAGATGAGAAAGTATGAGCAGATTTTACGTCAATGAATTTAATGTTCATGAGGAAATTGTGATAAATAATTGAAAGCGAATATCGGTTTCGAGTTTGTCATGTCTGCGATTGAAGAAAAGCGCTTCGCTTTCAGCGTACGATGATAATAAGATAATTAAGACTTACGAAAAGTGTTTTAAACGATAAGTCGTAGATGCATTACCGTCGCAAGACTGAATCATCAGTGATTCGTCACTGGTCGTAGGTCGATATTTTTGAGGGATAGTTAATGTTCCCTCTCACAGATCAAAACCAACGCGACGAAATTGACTCTTTCGAAGGTGTTAGAACTGCGATTTGTTTTAATTCGCGCGTAAAGTGGCTTTTGAAATCTTTAAAGCCGTTAAAATATCTAATCCCACGGTAGAAAATCTCTCTTCTTCCTTTTTTTCTTCTTGAACGTGAAATCGAAATCCCTTCATCAAATGACACGTATAAATCTTTGTCTCGGAATTAAACCGTTCCAAGGCATATCTCACGTAGGCTACACGATAAATGTGATAAATCTCTTCTTCGCGGTTTAATTTTAATTCAAACATGAATAAGATCATGATTAGTCGGTACAATTTCTCTTTTTTCTTTTCGGTTGACCGTGATAACATTTGCTCGGATAATGAGAATCGACGAAGAAGAATAGTAGCGCCGCCTCGTGAAGCTAAATCAACGATGCAATATCCCAATGTTTGCGAGAGGCCTGGATTGCCATTATTGCGCGATTTCTTTGAAAGATAAAACTCTTAATTAATACTAATCTGCTCGCCGTCGCTTCTTACCGATTACCGTCATATCCGAATGGTCGGAAACGGTCTGGAAAGACGGTGCCTCCGCTGAAACCTCGCATCTGTAGCGTCCCGTGCTCATGAGGTTCACGGAACGAAGGACGACCATTCGTTGAGTGGATTCGTGAACCTGAAAGACAAAAAAAGAGATGCATCCAAAAAAAAAAAAAAATTCTGCTAATAAGCGGGAAATTCCTCTTAGAATTTCCTCTAAGCAAAAAAATCTTACATAAATCAGGCACGTGTATTTATAATATGTATTCATCTATAAAAATAAGGATACATGAGCTATGATCAAAAATAAAATCCTCTATAGAAAATTCTATTATAATAACTCGAATAGCCTTTTGAAATAAAAGGATATACAAGATACTGGCACGTTTATTTGTTAAAAGAAGTTTGTCATTTATATACTACCGTAATTACGCGTGCATGTTAGTATGTGACATGCAGGATATTCTTCTAGCATTAAGAGGATTGCAATCTTAAATCCAGCACCTTATAGTTATACGAAATTCCTCTAATTTGTACAGTATCTTCTTGAGACCGTACATAATGGAAAATCTTGTGACATTAACACAGAACCGCTAAATGGCAGAATATTTTTTTTGAGTGTAACATTGCGATATAACGGCCAATTCGTCATGCTGTGAAAACTCGCAAACTGACTCGATAAAATATATGGACACAGAATTAAAATCTTCCTTAATATGATTTGTTTATTTTATTGACTAAAAAAATAGAACAGAAAAAACTACCTCATAGAATTACGTAAAATTTCAATTATTTCATATATTACGAGATGCATCTCAAAAGTAAGTTTCTCTATCATAGGAAAAAATTAGTTATATTATGCATTGTAGAAATTGTTTTGGAGTATGTTGACAACATTTTTTTCACTTACAGTCTCCTTTAATTGCAACCATAATTAGCTGAACAAATTTGAATTAAAAAAAACGCCAATACAAAACGTGTCCGACTGCAAACTACGTATACCTAATGATAATTCAGTTTTGACTGCAAGAAACGAAAGTATTATAAATATTCATCTTCAAATAAAAAAGTCTTTTTGAAAAAGCTTTTTGAAAGTGTTTTTGACGAAAGTTTTTTTGTTTCATGAATTCTTATTCAACAAGATGAATATAGGATTTATTGGCATAATTTCGTTGGGAATATTTTAGTCAACCACCAAAGATTTTCTTCAACCGACTGATTTTCACCCATTTTCTGCGCTAAAAATATTTGAGTGATAAAAGTTGTGACAGCGGTGATGAAATTAAAGCTGAAGTGAAATCGTGACTCCAATTAAAAAATATGTTTTTTCATACCACTGACATTAAAAAACTGGTGTCACGTTACATGTTTCACAATTTCAATAGTGACTATGTTGAGAAGTAACTTAAGGATTAAGTTAAAAAAAAGAAATAAATTTATTGTCCTATTATAATTGTCCTACCTCTTATTTTATTTTCCTACCTAGTTTCCTAAGGAAACTTACTTATGGGATGTTCTTCGTACTATTAAATTACTTTTTCGACAATGGGAAGTTTTCGCAATATCATGTATCCAGATACGGTGAACGGTCAAATCACGTTATTTAGTGGAAAGTTGTGCACGCGCAGTTCGACTTTTCACTAAATAACGTGACTTTAGCGTTCATCGTATCTGGATACATGATATTGCAAAAACTCCCTAATGTCTTTCCATTAACTTGCGTACAAATTCCGCATTTATAATGTTATTTCCGAGGATTAGATTTAATGCCTAGTTTTTATGCTGTCTCTCTAAATCTTGATAAATGAATGAATACAATTGAGAAATATATATATTCGTCCTTCGCACGAAATGAACGTCCTTCCGACAACTTGTGTCGTTCCGCTGGTAGCCCAGTGAATCACTCATCATTTTCGGGCACAGAACTGGGCTCGCTCCAACTAGTTTTCATGCCGCGGGGAAGATGGAATTTTTTCGTATCACTCAATGGTGTGGAAAACCGTGCGCGTGATATAGTCGGCGAGGAATTGAAATTATTGGAAATATCATTAACCTAAAAGAGGGAAACCGCTACTAGAAAGGGGGGGTGGCGAGGAAGAGCGACCCCCTTGGGATCAATTTGTAATGCGTTATCTTTTGTGACGACGACGACGACGACGACAAGGACGAAAGGTAATTTTAGATGTGCCGCGCGGTGTGATGAAGACGCGCTTAACGAACAACGTCCCCACATTAAATTAGTGAAGAAACGCGGGGTAGAAACAGGAGAAAAGGGATAGAAGGAGAGAAGCCGGGTCATCGTCGTCAGCATCCCCACAATTTTCATCTCCGCGCGCTGGGAGAGCATTTCACGATTCATTATACTAATCGATGTAATTATAAACAGCGATAACAACCGGGTAGACCGATAATTTCTAAGGGCATTCCCGAGCGCCAATCTCGCGCGGGTGATTAATGTTAATATTAAGGCTCATTATGATCAAGATCGCGTACCGGTGGTCGTCTCGTCTTTGTTTATTCGCCGCTCGGCGCGCATAATGCAACATTAATCCGATGTCTTGACGTGAATGAAAAGCCATTTTGGTCGCGCGTGCCCGAGACGAGAATATTTCGGGAAAGCTGCTCCTGCATGCAGTATTTATTTATTTATATAGGAATGGAAGCTAGTTCCTTTTGCAAACGTCGCTCACGACTGACACATGGACGTCTCTCTCTCTCTCTCCCTCTCTCTCTCTCTCTCTCTCTCTCTGTGGTAATGTTAATTTAGTTTCAAATCTCTCTCTCTCTCTCTCTCTCAGAGATTTGAAAATAAAATTTCGAAAATGAGACATTACTACAATGTTTATTATTGTCGAAGTCAGCATCTGTTTTTATTATTTCCATCGCGTATGATGCATGCACTTTTGTGCGTCACTTGTGTTGTCAATCACACGCTCGTATTCTCAAATTAGTTCACGTTTTGCTCTCCTATTTGTTTTCCGATTGGGAAAAATATCAGAACGCGCGATTTATTTTTAAACGACACAAATATGAAGGTGGACGTGATGGGATAGTTCTGCCGTTCGAGTACAGAGTTTAGATTTTGACTCCTCGTGATTGACGCGCATTTGAGAATTCGAGTCCGTATGATCGAAAGTGGGTCAATCATGCCACTTGCTGGGAAACACGTCCATCGGGAATTCTAAACAGGTGCGGAATCAAAACACCGTGTACACTACAGAAACTTTCTTTTCCGAGGCTTCAATCGTCCACGTGTTTAAGGCGATTCACGACGGTCAATCGGGCTGGACGTATCGGACGCGAAGCGTGAGAATTGGATAAGGATTCAACACGAGAGTGAGCGGGAAATTGTAGCCGAAGAATGTCCCGATCTCTTTCTATTCGAAGATTTATGCCATTCTTATGCCGGATCCTTTCAATTTTGTTCGTCGTAAAGTGCCAATGTTGAGGAATGAGAAAAATCTTCGCTTACAGAACCCGTCTTAATGTTATAAAAAGATTACATTTCCGAGATAAATTTCATATAGATTAGGATTTTGATTCGTTCTTTTTATTATTAAAGTTTAACACAAAAACCAAAGAGAGAGTGTGAAAGCAGTTAGTTATCCTTACGACTGCTGAGACACCGGGTTGGAGGAACACCAGAACAGGTGGCTTCTCCTGGGGTACGTATCGGTAGAATTCGTTGCCGTCCTTGTACCACTTGACCGAGTACAGCTTCTCGCCGTCCAGATTAAAGTTGCACTCGAGGCTTACATTTTGCCCGAGCACCGCGTGCTGCGGCACTATCAGCTCCAGCATCCTCAAACCGTTTGTTTCTGCAACACATATAGAAAGCGGATGCGAGATCAGAGAAAAGGCGCATGAGTGTATACGCTTGTGTTGAATGTTACACGAGACAACGAGTTTTCAACGAAAAGATCTTACTTAAGAAAATTAAACTAGACACGGGTAATTGGAGTAACAGTTTTCGCAGCTGTTTTTGTAGAGCTTAATTTTACTGTTGAAAACAAATATCAGTTAGAGGAGTAATAGTAGTTCGTAATTAAAACATCAAAAGTGAATAAGATATATATTGTCGCATTTAGGATTCACAGCATTCTAATTTATTTCATGCGTTAAAAAAGATCAATGTATCAATGATATTCGTTATTTAAACTTTAACAAATAAAAAGAATTTTATTGTACGCAAAAAGACAAAAAAGTGAAATTCTCTATAATTAGTATAATCTATATCTTTCATGCGTTATTTCTTTTCATGCCTTGAATTATGTTTAAAGTCAGAAATTGTACTTTAATGTATTTTAAACATGTAAAAATTATATAGTTATATGCATCGCTGATCAAATATTTAAAAACATATGATGGAGCATGAGACTTTCTTCAAATGAAAAAAATTAATTAATTCAAGCGCGTGACTCTAGAAGACCGCGATCCCCTTTTATTAGATGCGTGGACGTTCGGGTGACGTCATTCGAAGAGGGAAAGAAGATCAAAGAAGCCGCGAGAGACATTGCAGCGATGAGGGTGAATAAGACGTGCATGACGCGCGTATCTTTTCTGTGGATGCTGCAACGATTCGAATCACCGGGAATATTCCGCGAGAATATGTAATCCACCGAAATCTATCGTGTGTAGGAAATAGAGAGAGAAAGAGAGAGGGGGGGAAGGGAGGGAGAAACAATCTGCGACGAACGCGTCGACGGAGCTCAAGAGTAGAAGGATGATGACGATAACGTCAGGTAAACAGGTGGTTGCTGCGAATAACAAAGACGTCTACGACGTTTATAAACAAGGTATTAATTTCTTGACACGCTCTTGTTCGTGAGCAAGGCGAATTAAATGTTTATTTCGAATAATGGCACGATATCTCTTGCTTATCAATGACACATCAAGTATTATTAGGCGAAAAATAGAACATTTTACTTAAATATATAATATTTTGAAATGGCTTTATGAGATATCAGTCAATGATATTTTTGAATGAAAGTAAAAGTTGCATAATTTTCAAATATTCTTAAAAAAAGATTAAAAGTTATAATAATAGATCGAATGATTGTTAGAGAAATCTTAAAATTATTAATTAATTCATAACTTTTATATAATTCTGATGATACATGTATAATTGATGGAGTTAAATAATGAAAGGTTTTTTTAAATTCGATATTCACAACAATATAGAGGCTCCTGAACCGTATAGATTTTGATTTGATTCTCACCGTATAGATTTTTAGGAGAGACGTCAATAATACGACAGCGAAGTCACTTCAAGGCACTGGCTTAGAGTTTCCAGTGCAACGAGTTAAGTGAAAATGTACTTTTGATTGCCGCCTTTACGGTGGACAGAAGATAAGTACAAGGGATAAACACATAGGAGGGAATAAGTGCGAGCATGGGCGCCGCGCCGTCGGAATTTTTTCCCCAACTTCCTTGCTTCTTCCCATGATTATTTCAATTATCTTGCTAATAGCGTACGGTAAAATTTCCTGCTTCTATAACAAGAGTTCCATGAAAATTATAATGAAGCGGTATTTCTCACAACTAGACTTTTTTCATCTCGTGGCACCATGGAAAACCAAGAAGACTGTATCTCGACGCTCATGACCGCGTCGTGCAATTTCTGGAACGACAAGGGATAAGAAATAATTCCTGCGCTTCGTTACGTTCGCGCATTACGAAGACGAGAAAACTAGCTTATAGCTTCCGGCAGGATGACCATATTTTCCTGCAAGTAGGACAATATAGCACGGTGAAACCAAGAGACAATTTCCAGAATTGAAAACTTCTATTAAATTAAATTATGGAGGATTAAAATTAATTTAACTGATAAATTAAAAAAAAGACTTTTCATCTCCATAAATGTAGACGACAATACGTAAATTACAGAATCCATTTTCTATTAATTATACACATTCCTTTTCAAATTCTTCTTAGAAACTCTAAGGACAGAATGCAAATCTCTAGCGAAATGCAGTCGTATTATGGCAATGTGACGCTGCGTAATATGGATAATCGTGAGAGTCATTCATATTGCATGTCAAAACGAACAGTCGAATTCTCACGCGTGTCCACGCGTATTTACCCATACAAAAGATCCATAGAAAAGAAGTACGTGTTACTTCGAAAAAAAAAAAAACTTGAGTCATTCTTTTTTTCGGTTTTTGCCATTATATATGCTCCATTTAAAACGGAATTTTTGTGCTATAAATAATAATAATTCGTTCATACTTATTTGCCAATTTAATGAGGAAATACCATTACGAATTAAATAAAATTTTTTATACTAATAAAACTTTAATAAATATTCGTGCAAAAGTTTATTTGCACGAATTCATTTAGTCGTTTAAAAATTATTTATTGCAGCAAGTTATTGCGCTGCGTAAGCCATTATATAAGTCAAATTATTTGTTGTTTTGCAGTTGGTTTCAGAGCGTATTCAGAATAAAAATGTTGTTGGCTGATATCAACTGAAAATATTAATGAAAAACGGATACTAAATAAATACAATCTTAATAAAAAAATATACGAAATATATGCAATTAGCCAAGTATTTCATGCACTGCACAAAACATATAAGATGGACTGAAAGTGACGAAAGTGGTCAACTGGATTATAATGAAGAAAAAATTTGGCGTGCCCGGATCGCATTAATTGCACTTCTGTGAATATATTATCTCAATACAATATTTGCATTATGAAAATATAAAAATAATAAACATATTATATATAGTAATATAGTTTGTGGGACAAAAATATACTCACAAAATATATTAATCCTAGAATATTGCGATTTGATGCGACCCGGACACGCCAAATTTTTTCTTCACTATAATTGACTACTTTAGTCACTTTCGGTCCATGTGCCTTGTCTAATAAAATACTTGGCTAATTGCATTTATTTCGTATCCGTTTTTTATTAAGAAGAATGTAAAATTTGATATCTTTTTACGCTTGGCGTATACTTTTTCTTTTTTTTTAAAGATTTTTTAGGGTTGGCTTTTTTTTAGTTGACTTTTTAGCTGATATTGTAAAACATCCTTAAGATATTAGATGTAAGAAATATACATATTACAAATTATCTATATTACAAATGTATAACTTAACGCGTATCCCAGAACATATCTCTAAAAATGCCAATAAATAAGTAATAAAATGTTGAATAAACGGCATTAAATAGATATAATCTTTGATTTTCTGATGATTTTTCTCTTTTGCTCCAGAAATAGTTGAACCGCTAATTTGCGGTGTTAGAGTTAATGCAATTGTCTCGAATGATATTTCCGCGTTAAACGGGAATCGAATACGGCTCGCGCTAACGGCATTATCGGTTTTTCGTCATCAGCAGAAATCTATTCCAATCGTAAACATAATTGATTGCATTATGCTCTCTATATTCCAGAATTATCCTCGCTCTCGTAGAACTTGATTTTTTGCTTTTAAGTGGCGACAGGTACATTTAACGTTCTCGCAAATTCCTAAAGTATATAATTCTTCCTATTGAACGATGATTAAAGTAAAAGAAATGTTTTTATATAATTTACATCTTTACAATTTATGGAAACAGAAATAAAATTCGATATTTAAATGATATTCGATATTTATGACGAATTTCTAATGATATTTATGATAACACCAGCAAAATCCATCTTACTTATTCGCGTCGTGCTTTTTCACACTAACGCCTCGCAGCATCACGATGCAGAGCAACTTTCTTAATAAATGTCCTCAGCGCCCGTTATTTTATTATAAAATTGCTGAGTCTGTGATATGAAGTCACAACTTCTAATATCTTTTCACTTTGATTTAACCCTTTACGGCATAATATTGGACGTGTTTCGATGTATTCGTATAATTTCGCATTGTGAAACGTCACTCTCGAAATTAAATAACAAGTGATGTCTCAGTTGCAATCTGGATATGTTCGTATATTAAGTAATATATCGTCACTCGTCATTCTAAATGTCTTAGCTCATGAATTTCTGAAAATCAATCAGTCTATTAATCCACCGTTAATGTTTTTATTATTATTAACGCAGCCGTCAAATTAAATTGCAAGTGTCAATCTCGATCTGCCCTTTTGGATGTGTCGGGTCTTTATTTAAAATAATACTTTAGCATGTTATTATGCAAGAATAGAGGTACAAGAAATCTCGTAGGAAATTATTCTTAAGTATGCCAATACGTGCGCAGCACAATATAGACATTTACTTTTGAATCGCGTAACTCAACAGAACGTTGAACGCTTGACTCGAGTTTCGCTTCTTTTTTTGGGGGAGGGGGGGAGGAAAAAGAAACCTTTGCGTGTTATGACAGCACTATGAAAGGACTTTAACAAATTGCCTTTTAACGACCTGATACCGAGCCATTTCGTCCTTCCCCGGACGCATTCCGCAATGAGCCCGTGCAGCGTATGGACAGTTAATTTAACGTAAACTTTAGCCTCTCGCAGCATAAAATAATGAACATAATGAATTTGATCGAACGCCCATTGCCGCCATCGCGTCGTCGCCCCTTTTTTCCTCTCTTTTTATTTTTCCAGGGGATGAATTGTACACAGAAGGATCAGCGTTCATCTGCTGATTTTATTTCTGTCTATTACCGAAAATCGCAGCGGTAATGGCCGTATCCAAATTCCGATCTTACTTCGGCCACTCTCTTTCTTTCGCTTTCTTCCCTTAACTAGGAATCTAAAAAATTCGTAAAATGTGAGAGATTTGATATACCTTCGTAACTACGCACGCCCGACTTCAACATTGTTCGCAAATAAATTTTTGCTCTATTTTTCTATTCGAATAAAATGGTGATATTAAATAGACAGAGAAAGAAAGAGAGGAAAAGAAAAAGAGAATGTAAAATGGGAAACGAGCTCTATTACATTTTATATTGAGCTTTTCAATATATGTGATATGTGAACGAAGTTTCATCCCTTATTTGTTATTTGTGAATTTATTTTCTCTAGAATCATGCAGTTATATAAACTTTGATCCGTTTTTAAACCCATTCTTCCATTATTCGTACGACATATTGGATTTTCCGCGGAGAGAATAACCGCCGAATCGAATAGAACAACACTTACACAAAGACGAGCACCGTTCAGTTCCGTCGACGTAATGTAGTCTATAACAATAGCCGTCATTACGTCTTACAATTCGCAGTAATGTGAAAAGTTACGTTAATTAAAAATTTCAAGATGGAAACATTTATATCCCGAGTGTCCTTGCAATATTCATTATCCTTTTATTAAGCGCAATTATTAGATATGTAATAGTAACGCAGATCTACAATCTTCAATATGTTCTCTTCTAAATGCAAAGTGGAGAGAAAAATAAATTATATACATATATATATATATATATAATATGCAGTAGAGGAAAAATGAAGAGCGATGTTTCATGAACATAACGTGTTCTTAATATATCGTGTTACAAATATTTGTGATGATAGTATTACTAGGTATTTATGGGTTTTAATGATGTAACGCGATATCGAGTAGCATGACACGACGCGACGCGACAAATTAAGCAACAACGTCAACGTGTTTTAAGGATAAATGCCTGCGACACGACTGTGGGTTTCGAAAATTGAGTCCTCCGAGTATACAACAATTACAGGCAGGCGTAACTGAATTACGACTGCTCGTGTGGAGAGATGCACTCGAAGACAGGAATACTTCAAGGCAAGAGACTGATGGTGGTACTTGACATCGCCGGAATTGCCCTCCCCCCGAGTGTTCGCATCAACTCTCTTCCTCTCCTTTCCCCTGAGAAGCCCCACTAGTCCCTTTTCCGGAATTCCAAATACACGGCGCGCCGTTTCGCCGCTTTATTTATGGCCGTTGTGTGCTCGTCGCCGAGACTCGTTGCGAAAATTAAAAAGAGCGTCGTTAAAAAATGACCGCAGGGTACCGCGAGACGTCTTAACAAGGAACAACGGTAACGAGAAAAATTTCGATCCTCGCGCGTAACATTTGAAATCCCACGACATTTGATGGCGAGGTGGGCGAGTTTCTGTCGCGCGGTGCAAGAAAAGGTAGGTACAAGTGAAGTAATAATTCCCCGAGACTCCAGTTTGCTCTCCTCGCTAAGAAATAGTTATGTTGCGCGATACGATGTCTATGCCATGCGTTTTAGTAGCCGCTAGTAGCGGGGAAATGTGGGTCGAATGTTTCGAAAAACTTTCGCAATCTGCTTCTCCTTCAATGCTCTTCGATTCGCAAAGTTCGCGAAATTTCACAGCGGTTCGAGTGCTGATAAAAATTAACTGTAATTTTCTACGTGACGATGAAGTGGTTGGATTTTTAGTTTGCAAGAGGAAGAAAGATTTTCTGCACTGCGGTCTAAAAGAAAAAAAGAAAAAATCTGCGAACGCGCGGAAGCATGTTTTCATAAAAAATACAGGCAAGATTATTCTTTCAATTGCCATTTAATTATAAACGCTTATCGTTGAAAAAAATAAGCCCGTTTGAAGATCGAGAGCGAAATCATTTTATGTAACGGGGAAGAAAGATGAAAGTAAAGCTTAAAAAAATGATGAAAACAGATTATAAATTGAGCCGGTTGGAAGTCCCCAGTAAAAACGAGAATAATTTGCAGCCGGTAGAAAGACTAATAGTGGTCTGGACAACATGGCACGAGCGCAGGTTGCACCGCGACAATTAAAAAGAAAAAAATAAATAAAAGCGTAGTGGACGGACGAATATATTAATGACCTCGATGACAATTCGCGAGATATTAATTGTCGGTATTACAAACGCGGTTGAATGACAGTCAACGTAATAATTAAGAAAAAAGAAAGTCGAAAGAGCAATGAATATACGTATATAGCGACGACTGGCAAAGTCGGAATAATTTTTTCTTCTGCGCGTGCGCATGCCAACATTACAATCGCCTTTAAATTAATGCGACTTTTCCGCGTCGTCTGCCTGCGGCGTGTGGCGGGCGCCCGAAGACCCGCGATATTTCATCAAATTACCTTTTCGCTGTCCGCGGGGGTCTCTCCGGTGCCGCGCGTTATGCTCGATTTTTCCACGTCTTACGCAGCGCGCAGAATTAATGTGACCGCTTACCGGTTAAATCAATCGGAATTCGCCCGTGCGCTTCTGCTCGCGAAGGATCGCATTTTACGGGTGACTCTCCGTTGACCCGTTCCGCCATTCCGCCAGATATCCACGGACAGGCGTCGGCCAGCATTTCACTGTGTGCTTTCTCTCTTTATTCTTTTTTATTTTAATCGCCTTACGTAATCACGGAGAATTACGCATGCAGGTATGAAAAATCCACGGCGTTGTATCGCCAGACCAGACATTTTCACACTCCGCGTCGAAAGAGCGCTCCTAAGAACCGTTTGACCTTTCCGCCGTAACTTCTTTTTCTTCAGTTTCTCGTCTTTCTCTCCTTCCATCTCCTCTTTTTTCTTTAATGCTCCTTACGCCGACGTCCTGCTGGGTATTAGGAATTAATGTACCGGCATGACCGTCTCAATCTTGCCGTCCCTTTTCACCTCCCCGCGACAGCGGATTCCGTAGCTTCTTCAACTTTAAAGAGCGCAACGAAGAGATGTTCTTCATTTTTAATTTATTAAAGTTTAAATTATATCGTGAAGTTTATGAAATTTATTTCCACACACACATACACACACACACACACACACACACACACACACACAAAAGTGCTATTCTTTGTAAAATATTCCTGGAAAGAATTATGTCCTGCCTGTCACGTTGTTTTCGTCGTCATAAAGAAGGCCCGCTTTTCTATATGATATATTTGCGATTGAATCAGTCATTCTCGCTACCCGATGGTATTCATAGATTGATAACTTTCGATTCGACTTTTGTTATATAGTCAGTCCTCTCTTTTTCTTCATTTTTTAAATAAAAGTAAATGTAACAGCGTTGTCAACTGCTACGATGCACCTTAACAATATCTCTATATACGTTTTCAACCTCCCCTTCTCTCTCCCTCTCTCCCTCTCTCTCTCTCTCTCTCTCTCTCCTTCTGTCCATTTCATGATGTTACAAGACCCCGCTGCTGCAACGGGTGGTATCCGATGCATCGACCAGAGGTCGGCGAGCTATTCCCGCGGAAGGAAACGGGACATCTTTTATTCTCGTACTCTAACATGAAAAGGCACTTTTATTTTTGCAGACCCCTTCGGATCGCAGCGTCGTCGCTACTTCTATACCGTCTTCAAAACTCTCGCGGGAATATCAATGTCACATTCGCGAATGTGGTTCACGAATCCGAGGTTCGAGGCGACTTACAATATGGATATCACGTTCATATCTTCAAAGAATCTCTTCTCTTCCTCACTCTGTGCAGCCAGCCGTCCTTCCATTTTTCCGTATTCCTCCTCTAATCGTCCTGCACGCGATCCAGCAAGTTACATTCAACCGGACTTGAAACTCCCGCCTAACTGCCAATCTGCTTTTGTGAGCTCTCTTGCACCGCGATGCGATTTTTATTTGCCTATCCACCTTGTCCACCTTTTATCTTTGGCGCGGCGAATGCAGGAGCGATTTTCAGGAGTGACTTTTAATTTTGAGAACATTTATTATTTTACAACTAATGAACAACGGGAAGTTTTAATGCCGATTTAATCTGCGTGTCAGCTGCCTCCGCAGCTAACATGGGTCACTCAATTATAAATCTTTTTGTCAAATAATTCTATTTTCTTTATGTTACGTCCGTAAATTTGAATTAATCTTATCAAAATGTACTTACAATTAATATATTTATTTTTTTTATTAATTATGTCATTTTGATTGAAACTAATTAGTGTCTTTTGATTGACATACATATAGTCTTACAGACCCAGTGTCAGTAAAGTGTTATAGATTTGGCGTCAGCTTTGGAGAGCTTAAATCATAATATGATATCGAAATAATTTGCGTGAGATATTTTCCGATATACTTTAAAGTTACAAGTAAGAATATTACGGGATAAGATGAATGCAGGTTAAACTATTTTCTATTTCCAGCTTTTGCAGTAGTAATATGGAACATAAGCGAGTCATTTTCGTAGCGGAATCCTCCCGAGTAACGTCGGGCATCATAAAACGTTGAATCCAATCGCAATCTCATCCCCAGCTCTCTTGCAGTGGACGAACGGGCGTAGTACAAACGCGGAGCTCTTTCCGCTAATTCCAGTCCGTTTTCCCAGCTTCCCTTTATTAATCAACGTAAACAACCGCGAGGAATTACGCGGCATTAGAACGGCAGTTGCGTCCGCACGCACTCGACTCTCATAAACCAACCTTCCTCGGCTCCTTTCTCCCGCCATCACCTTAAATACACCGCGTTCTGCCGCGTTCACTTCGCCCTTATTCTTCCTCTTCTCTTCCATTCTCTCTTTAATTTTTCCCCTTTTCCCATCGTCATTCTTTTATACGACGTCTCTCGCTTCCAAGCACGGAAATCTACGTAGGATTAAACGTGCAACTTCTCCTCGCATAAAGGAGCACTTTTCCTTGTACTTTTTTCTCGCTCGCCCTCTTCGTCTTTCCTTTCTTCTTCCTTCTTGTGCGACCGCCACTTGATCTTTACGGTTCCGCTTTGGCTTTTTATTTTTTTTTTCTACGCTAACGTCGCGCCGCAGCGAGCCGCCAATTAATATGGGATCACGGTTGGATTCATTATAGTAACGAGTTGGGTGAAAAAGTATCGCGAGAAGCCCGTCCTCTCAGTTCTCGTAGCTATCCTTTGTCGTTGTCGACGTCGACTTAATTAAAGATGTCACAGGACTAAAGACTTTTATTGAGGAGCTTACAGCTGCCGAGGCGACACTTATTAACTGCAAAACGGACGTTCCATAGCCGCAAAAGGAGGTTTCGCAGCGACTGTATACACGCGATTGACAGCGACTCGCTGTTATCTACATTGTATTTTTTTCTTCGCACACCCGCCCTATTGTAATCGAAGCTTCGAAAAAAAAACAACACGCATTGAAAATCAAATTTCATTGTTTATTTACAGGAATATAAAAATAGCAAAGCCTGTATTTCGGAAAATTCGTTTTTATTTGATATGTCGCAACGTTATATCCATTCGAAGTAGTAAGCGATTTATTTATTTTTCGTGGAAATGCACCTTCGTTATAGAGATCGTATCGTCGATTGTCAATCAGTTGATCTCGTCGAATGAACTTTTCTAATTTTAACGTGAAACGGGTCAGATGATCTCTCCAGAACGAAGATATTATCGATCGGCACTCGAAAGCGTTTCGTGAAATTGCGAAAAAAAGCAATTTCCTTCGCGAAACAATCGTCTCGTTGAGCCATGTAGGTTTAACCCATGCGTTTTGAAAAATTCCCGCTCTCTTTTCTCTCTCACTCTCTTTATTCTCTCCGGTCTCCCTTTCGTGCCCTCGTCGAACTCTCGGAGCCTCGATGAAATATCGTACACGTTATTTTTTAACGGATAAACCGTAAGCTTCTCTCACGTGACTGAGTATGCGACGTGAATACACGGCAAAATATTAACTGATTTTTTGTCCGCGCGTACCTGAGAAAAAAAGACGGGCGACTCCAAGTTCGCACCGGGAAAAGTTTCCCGAAATTTTCAGAGGCGTCCCCGCGTCGAGACTGTGAATAAACACTGCCTGTGCACAAAAAAGATGTATACCACGGTTATTTATGCATGCCGGGTGCATTGTTCGGAAAAGAATCTTCCCTATATATTTCGTTATTATCGAGAAACTCCAAGTTACTAGCGAATCTCATTGCGAAAACCGAGCACGACCGAAAATATTATCATTCGCGGTTCTCGACGGAAGCTCGCGCAGGTGAAATTTCAATGGCAGGCGAAAGAAACAAAATCAAAAAATACCGTGCGCGATATTTATTCGGACTGACCCCATTTTTTTGGAGGACCAAAACGTGCGAAGCTTTTCACATTGGGAATCTTAATTCAAACATCGCAAAAACTATCGATTCTTATGACCTTTATGAAAATATTTTCGTATAAGTGTTCAAGAATATTTGGCAAAAATTATATTTTACCAACTAAAAACAATTAAAAACTTCACCGATTCAGCAAATCTACAGACGTAATATACGGACAGCCATTTTTTTAAATTAGCAAAATCGTACAGCTAAATAAAATTACTAATTATAGACAATTATATTTGTTGCAATAGCATATATAGCAAATTTGGCAGTTAATACAGCAAGGATAACTTTCTTTGAAAATTAATCCAATATGCAGATCAAAATTTTTAACAAAACATGTTAGATGTTAGCTAAAATGGCACATACTTTTGCTACCGCAATGAAGAAAACTTGTTACATTAATAATTTTCATTATAGCAAGGAATTAGCTGAAATAGCTTAATTATTTACTAATAATTGCTTATAGATATAATTTCTTTGTTAAACCATCAAATTTCTTAAATTATAAATGTTGAACTCGCGTAGCAAGCTATAACTTTGCTGAATTACATAGTCTATTTTTTTTTCGTGTACAATTTCGTTTAAATTTGTGTAAAAATTAATTTAGGAACTTGATTATGTATTACATATATGTATATTTATGTATTACGATTTATATATTTGTATCCGTCTTATTTTATCAAAAAGTCTGGTATATTTAACAGGAAGGAGAGAATTAATCATGTTCATCTGGTAATTCCCGTAAAAATATATATTCTGATTCGTTCCTTTTAGAACAAATACATTGGTGGAATCTACCAGATTTCCAATTAAAGTAACCAGATTCTTTTTCTAATATATATAATAAAAAGATAAATAGATAATGGTTACCTATATACAATATTTTGTTATATATATTTATATAATATAATAACATTTAATATAATTGCAAAAGATTATTCTTAAAAGAGAAAAAATGTTTTCCATATTATATTCGCAAGGTTCCAAAATGCAAGCTGCATCAAGGAAGAAAACGATTTCTTATGCGGATGGCGACGACGACGGCAACGAAGAGGATTCGTTCAAAATTCGAAGCGGAAGACGGTGGTACGACGAAGTTACCTGCGGAAAATTCGGACGCGTTTATTCACACAACGAATTCGTTCTTCCGTATATCCTATGCATCAGCAGTGGCGGTAGCTTCCGTAGCAGCGGCAGCGGCAGCGAAAACCAGGAAATTACCGAAAAGGTCGAGAGAGGAAACATTACATGAGCAAGGAAGACAGAGAAGAAGAGAGAAAGAGAGAGAGGGAGAGGGAAAGAAAGTGGGAAAGGAGAGGGAGAGAGAGAGAGAGAGAGAGAGAGAGAGAGAGAGAGAGAGAGTACGACGCAACCAAATATTATCATTTAGAGGGGAAGATTTTCAGGTCAAAATTTCGCGAGGAACTAAGTCGAAATTGGTTTTTGTTCGTTACTCGCTCGCTCGTTTGCGTCGTCATCATCGCTGTCGTCATCATCGTCGAGCTCAACCTAATTAACGGCACCGTCGCGTCGAGTCGGAAGCGCGCACCGATTCTCTCTTTGGGGACCAAAACGTTTCCTCACTGATAAAAGGGTCGTTCCCCTCGAGCTCGCGCTTTTATTCGCATCCAAGGATGCGAGTAGTCAACATTATTATCGGCCTGCGCTGCAGCAACGACCGTCAACCGCTACTGTAACCACTGTATTACCGTTAAGTTAACTCTATCGTCATCGTTCTATGTATTGTTATTTGCCAATACGGCAATTATCATCGTTACCGTCTTACGCCACAATCACGAAACACAATCCGATTCCCCCGTTGCTCCCTTTCAATATGTATGAGTTAACATTCGTATAACCCTGGATCTACACAGAGTTCTAAGCTTTAAGTCATAAGAAATCGACGAATCATAGTCGATTATTCTCCTCGAATTCGACTGTAATTGGTCAAATTCTTACGGCTTAAGGCTTAAAACATCTATTGTAGATCCGGACTAACGCGCCATCGAATAAATCATATATCCATGATAAAATTGATGCTGTGGTTCTCGTTATTTCCCCTTTCTTCCTTTTTCATCTACTCTTCCGTGTCTTTTCAAAGCCTTATTACATCTACACCGTCAGCTCCTGTCACCTTCACAAACTGACTTTCCAATTTTCGGTGTCTCTCCCTCCCTTCTTCTCATTCAGCCCATATGTCGTCTTTATTATATTACGATCGATTCATTAATATATCATATTTTATATTCTTTATATAATTTCTGATTCCCCAGACGAATTGAAAATAATAATACACACTCGCGACGCTTCACGTAATCATTTTTGTGCAATTATTTTGAAACGATCGATGGACTAGAAAGGATCACCGCATTGAAGTAATTATCGATATGAATTTTACGGATATCATGGTTTTACATTTATTTTTCACAAAGTTTTTTCTCATTCTTTCAAAAATGCGGAAAATAATGTGGAAAAATTACCGAGATTCTGTTAAAATAAGACTTATCTGAAATCGGAATCAATGAAATCTCGCATCTTTATTAATACGAGATTTTTTTCTCTTCACTTGCTCATACTTAAGTCGATAATTATTGACACTTTACTCTAAAAAAATAGTATTATAGTAGCAATTAAGTAGATGTTTAAATTATGTAAACTTAATGTACATAATTAGATAAATCATTTTATGTATATATATATATAATTGCAATAAATATAAAATAATTTATTTTAAACTATTAATTTTAAGTATAAAACTTATACGTATAGATTACCTATATATATTATAGGTTAACACTATACTATTACTACCTTTTTCTGAGCGTGAAAATTTTTCATCAAGGCAAGATTTCCCTCCCACCCTCTCTCTCTCTCTCTCTCTCTTTCTCATTCTCTCTTTCCGTTTTAAGTTAATCGAGGAAAATAAATCGTAAATAAAGTAAACCCGCGACTTCCTGAGTCAGTCGCGCGTTTTTGTTATTCTCGTTAGTTTTATATGTGTCCCGTTTGGCCGTACCTCAGTCCTGACGAGGCTCGCGCGCTACAGAATAATAAATAGATTTCTCTCTTCCTCTCTCACGTCCTCGCTCTTCACACCGAGGCATTCTACTCGCTCGTTCACCACGCGCTTATTTCGCGTTGTCCCTCGGAGAGCGCCTCACTTTCCTTGTTCGTCTCTTTTTCTCGTCCTCAATTATTTTCTGGCTCCTCTTTCTCCCTTGGCCATTCTCTTCCCATTCTCTCGACGCTTTCCGACGCACGGTTTCCTGGCTTTGAGCTCGGACTCTCCTTCCTCATTGTTCCCCGATCGCTTCCGACGTGCCCCCGCTAACTCGTTCCTTTTCCTGGGATTTTCCAATTTGTCTCTCTTTTCCGCTCGTTTCGCCCTTTTCCCTTTTACCTTACCCTTTCTTCTCTGTCGATTTGTCTTCCGCGCGCGATTTTACGAGCCACGGTTGAACCGGGGCTATACGCGCGAGCGGTATCGCTTCCAACATGATTCATTTTGTTTGCCACATTTTTTAATACGCTCCCATATTCGCGTCGTTTAATCTGCTGTCGACATTTGATCGACTGTTCAGCTAACGGGGAATTTTCCTTTTACGAAGGACTAAGTCAACGAGCTTTGTAGTGTTCAACCACAAGAAAATATCAAAGTACTCGTAGATCTCCATCCCATTAATTGATGCTTCTTAAAGATCCATTAGTATTTATTATAGCCATTACAGGATCGTTAATATATATTATATGTAAGAACGAGTGAGAGAATAACGACGAAGGAGATTCTTAGGGTTTGTCCATTAAAAAAGAGATTACTCTTTGATAGTCCGAAATGTCTAATAAAATAACCTTCGAATATTAAAATTACAGTACAAATATTCTGTTATAAACCCCTTGAAAACTTATTAATAGACTCACTTATTCTAAATAGCTCTATTTGTTAAGAACCAAGATAAGATTTTATTCCTTCTTCTCCCTGTTTCCTACTTCCTTTCTATCTTTTCGCTTTATACCCGTCGAAATAATAAGCGTTTCAACAAGCAGACGGAGAATTATGGTTCTCCCTTCCGAGGGAAGCAGCGCGAGATCTGGCGCTGTCAATCCGCATATTTCGCCGTTGTTTACGCCGTCAGCGTTAACAATACCGAGATAGTCTGCGATTTATCAAAGCTAATTCGCAGGAAGAGATGAAGAGAGAATGAGAGACAAAGAAAGGGGGGGTGCGAGAGAGAGAGAGAGAGAGTCAGCCGTTTGCGTTTAACGGCTGCAAATGTGTTTTATTGCGGTACGCGGAAATTATATACGCGTACGCCTCATTTAATCATCGTTATTGACGACTTTTGTTATTATGATTACCTGTTGACGGTATTGCTAGCTGAACCGTTCTATGGTCCGACCCCTCCCCTGTTCCTGGTTGGCTTATCGTCGGAATTGCACGCATATTATCGGCATATCGGTGGCCATTGTTCGACGTGACGTTTCACGTTTTGTATCTATCTCATCCCCTGCGGGTGCCTCTGCGATGCGATGCAACGCAACGCAACGCATCGCACCGAGAGCTCACCGCCACGGGTTATAATTAATTCGTTTATACGTTTGGCTGCGTGTCCTTTCGTTATATTCCTCGTGCTCCGTCAGTGACCGTTTCACCGTTGTCTGCCCTTCGTTTCTCAGCTTTTCCTCTCCACGTTTTTCCAGTAGCTCCACCACTTCTTCAGCGCGCGGGCATGTTCTTTTTTCTCGTTTTTCACCCTCCCTCTCTCTCTCTCTCTCTCTTTCGCGCATCCAACTCAACCCTCCCTTCTTCCCTTTCTGTCTGCTTGCCAGCCTTGGCTGCCGCGCTCTCCGATGTCGCCCAATGTCGCCCTTTTGTTACTCTTTCTATCCTGCTCAACTACGTGTTTTTCTCGCGCGCCTCCTTCCTCTTCCTGAAATCTTTTATCCTACTCCCCGGTCTTCCTCTTTCTCCCTCGGCGTTTCGCTATTTTTCTCTGTTTTTGTATCTTTTGCCGAGCGATTCTCCACCTCCAACACCGTCCTCTTTCTCTACCTCGCTCTGTCTCTGTTTCACTCTTGCTCTTTGTTTTTCGGCCGGATTGGTCTGTTCTTTCCCTTTCCTGTCGCCGTTTTCTCCTAGTTTTCTAGCGCCTCTCTTCTGTATCCTCTCGACGTGGTTTTTCCGGTCCTCTTGTATTCATTCTTACATTTAATGATAACGGGAATTACGTTGCTCATCGCGTTTCCCTTTGGGGGAATCGCGCCTCATCAACGATTGAGGTTTAATTAATATCTTAACACTTAAAGAACAGGAATGGAATTAGTATTGCTCCTGTAATTTTTATGTTGTCTTCGCGATTACGATAAATAATACTTAGTATCCTACTTTGTTAATTCACTTAATAATAGGTATTTTTCACCTTCGCGACATTTAAATACATACATTAACTCTTTCATCATAAAATATTTACTTTTTATAAAATATGCCAGGTATGTACAAAATAATTGATAATCTTGTTGTTTATTTCGATAATACAATACTTTCGTAGTTGACGTAATCTTCCGTTTGAAGAGAAACATTATTTTTAATTAAGCAAAACGTCCTGCGGTGTTAAAGTAAAAAGTAGGAACGTTATTGCGCAAAGCGGATTCTTTATGTTGGACTTTGACACCCTTAACTACCGTTATATCGCAGCGACGTCAATGGGAATCATGGGCGATGGTTATAGCCCGTCGCGTTCGCGGACGCTTTAGCATCACGAGATTACTTTCACGCTCGGTGAGCTTTTATTTCACCCTTTCTCACAGCCTCTTTCTGCCACCGGCACAGCCTTCTCTCTTATTCCGTCCTGATTCATCCTTTCTGCTGGTTTTCCTGACGACAAAGTAGTCACGCGTACTTTGGCCCCTCGATACTCTCGTTCCTTCCTATCAATCTTCTCTCTCTCTCTCTCTCTCTCTCTCTCTCTCTATCTCTCCGTTGTGCTTTCATTCCCTCTTGTCCGTTTTTCGCATTACTATTCTTCGATTTTACTTTCCGCTTTCACGCCTTCCCTTTTGTTTCTTTCCGTCACTTGCCCCGACGTTCTCACATTCTCGGCCTATCCATCTTACTCTTCTTTACCTTCTCTTGCGCGCCATCATCCTTCTCGACCACCTCTGACTCACCTTTCTTGAACACTCGTTTTCTTTTCTTCTCTCCCTCTGTTCCGTTCTTTCGATCAGTCGCTTTCTCTCCCCCGTTGGATTGTTCTCATTCTTGCTGCTCCCGTCCCAGCGTGTTATCGGTGATAAAGCCGGCGGAAGCTGTCCCTCGTCGATTTAACCAAAAGAAAAGAGAAAGAGAAAGAGAGAGACGTAGCGAACTCGGTAAACAGCGATCCGGTTCATCGAACTCGAGCCCGCGATTTGCCACGAGTTCTAGGGTAAACTGTTCAACAAATCCTATCCTCGCGCGCAATATGGAAAAGGCCGAGAGAGTGAACAGGCATATGATACAGGTACATGATATTTTACTATCACCGACCATCGTCGACCGACGGATAGGGTGGATACGGCGCCGCAGATTTGAAGCGATAAAAGCGGTCGCTCGCTCACACGGCAACTCGCGATCGGAGGCGTAACGGATAATTGGATCGGTTTCTGCAGAAGTGGATCGGCCCGTCAATTAAATCAACCCCCGTCGTCGTAAGAATCCTCGCGCTGTTTCCTATTTCGGAAGTTCCGTTACCGTGCCCGAGGAATTGCCTCCGGCTTTCTATGACATTAGTAATTCCAGTCAATTCGCCATTCTCGCATGAGGGAAATTAACATAATGCACTACACCGTATGTTACTGAACTACAACAGGCTCGAAAGTAAGGAATAGATGAAGAATTTTATAATAACTCGCGCGAATTGGAACAGTTAGATCAGATGAAAAAGATGATTAAACTATACATATACATAAGTTATAACAAATCAATAAAAAGTATCTGGATAAACAGGGAAAATAAAATAAATATAAGTAATAAGTAGTAACAAGTAGTAATGAGTAGTTTATGAAATAAGTGAAGCATGGCCATTAAGATCGTGACGTAGATCTTGGCGCCTAATAATATTTATAAAAATTAAATAAATAAATACCAATTTTATTATTTATTTATATTTATATTTATTAAATACAAATTTTTTAAAAATATACCTTCCAGTCTAATATAATATAAATTACGCGCCGATTGCTGTCGGACTTGAAACGTGATCATAAAGTTGCAATAATATCACAAATTAAATTGATCATTAATTTAATAATAATGATATATAATAAGCATTTTAAAACAAGAAAAGTCTGATAAACGTTTAAAATGATCAAATAAATATGGCTTTTATCGTTAGCGCATTATATCAATAATGTATAATAATTCGAAGTCAATCGTGACGATTGGAATAAATCATATATCGTATTAGTATTGAACTTGAGTATCTTTAACGATGAAGAGGAAGGGACAAGTTTTCCTAGAAAGATACTCTTTTCGGGTTGCTGCATTCGAGAGCCCGGGATCGCCCGGGATTAGATGCGACCCGCTTATCCCATGCGGTCGCGAATAAATAAAGTCACGGTCTGTTCTCAATCTGAAGATTGATATCCTGAAATATAGGGCGGAAGCTGGCATCCCGGCTAGAGCTAACTGTATCAGACGAGTAGCATGTAATCGTGTCATATTGTATTCCATTGTCGTTCGCTAAACATAGCTAAGACTACGATAATGGGTTTAAATATTTCCCTCGATAACGGGGCGTAATTAGTTTTAATGACGCGATTGTCGGTTCCGCGCGTTATTGCACCGAGTATTGCTCGCTCGAATAACCCTTTACCATTGTTACCTTAAAGCAGCACGGATTATGCTGTTGCTTTTCTTATGCCTCGCATTTTCTGAATTTCAGTACTTTCACAGATTCTCGCGATGATTTTTCGTTTATTAATTAATAACCTATACAGAATGTTGAAAAAGAACATTGCTGAAATGTTACAATGTTAAATATAGAAATGTAAATATTAAATCTAGAGAAATTAATAATTTTAAAGAAGAAAAATTAATAAGATTATCGCGGATGTGTGTATATGTATTGATTTTTCTTTATTGATTATAATTAATGTTGAAACTATAAAGTCATGATGCTCATCCAAGAGCAA
Organism: Mycetomoellerius zeteki; assembly: GCF_001594055.1. NCBI lineage: Eukaryota > Metazoa > Arthropoda > Insecta > Hymenoptera > Formicidae > Mycetomoellerius > Mycetomoellerius zeteki. The sequence continues at coordinate 447,257 of NW_017257764.1, forward strand.
CGCGACGCTGCCATCAGATAGACGCGCGCGCGCGGCAAAGTTTTGTTTCTCGTAAATAAAAAACTATACAAGATATAGAATAAAATAAGCAACATATAAGTATTATAAGTATTATAAGAGTCCACCTGTGTTTTAATAAAATGCAGATTTCTTAAAGGCGATTCAAGAGCTCTAAAATTAAAATGAATAAAATGTTGAAGTAAATGTAATAATTTTGATACGTGTTTTATGCAAAAATTAATTAATTTAAGGATTTGATGTTCTTGAAAGTTATATGATATTGCATAAATATTGAATCAATGTTCTTGAATGTTGAATTGCAACGTCCGCAAGACCTATTTCAATTCAATGGATGTTGAATGTTTCTGTAATGTCTTTTCAACATTAAATCCATATTTCGCAATAATGATACATCACTCGCAATTCTGAGATGTTGATACAATATTTGTCTAATATGTATATTAAAATTATTAATATCTAGAAAAATCGTTCTAGATACATGTAGAATTAAAAATAAGAATTTTATTGGATCGTATATGTGAAAACACAATCAATAGGAAATAAGAGGCAAAGGCTTGTAATGATCGTAGATCCTTAACGTTTAAATAATTCGATGTGAATTTGTATATATTATATATGTACATACATACACATACACACACACACACACATATATATATATATATATTTGTATTCATTTGAACTATGCGCCGAATTAATTTTTTCGGACTTAAAAACGCAGAGAGAGAGAGAGAGAGAGAGAGCGAGAGAGAGAGAGAGAGAGCGAGAGAGAGAGAGAGAGAGCGAGAGAGAGAGAGAGAGAGCGAGAGAGAGAGAGAGAGAGTATTGGCATTGAAATATCACAATTAAATTTTGATACTCAATCATCTATTAAAGAGATCTTATTATAATATGCTGGGAATCCATATAAATAAATTTATTAATTGCGAAAAATGGACCTTTATTTCCTTTTTCCTATTAATTGTTTTCACATGTACAGCCCAGTAAAATTCTTATTGTTTATCTTACGTTGTCTGAAAAAAAAGACTAATTATTTCCATACATATACTGATTATTGCGAAAAATATTACTAAGACCTCGGTGGTCTAAAGGCTTAGGACGCTCGCATAGGATGCTAGAGACCCGGGTTCGATTACCGGCTGAGGTAATATTTTTCGCAATAAATTTATTTAGAGATTTCTAGCATATATTAAAATCTCTTTAATAGATGCCTATTGAACATCAAAATTTAATTGTGATACTATTTAAGCAGTTTAGACTACGTTTTTAAGTTCAGAAAAATTAATTTGGCACGCAGTCTAAATGACTACAAATATAGTATGTGTGTACGTATATTGTATATATACAAATTCATATCGAATTATTTAAGCATTAAAGAACCAGTTTCGATCGTTATAGGCCTTTATTTTCTATTTCCTATTGGTTGTGTTTTCATATAGAATTAAATTTTGAATTCTACGTGATGCTTCATTAAGGTAAAACCACGATAGAAGCTTCCGACATACTTTGGACTCTCATTATCGCGTTACCCGATAACTGCGGCCTGCAAACTCGGCCACGTGAATTCAGCGAGACAGCCCGGAAAATCGGTAAATCCACCACCTCGAGAGGCTGTTCATTTTTCCGGCTATTCATCGTCGAAAAAACGTCGTTGGCGTTCAATGTCGCATTAGCTGGACGAGGGTACTTCCTCCCTGCATCATCTCAAGTCGGAGAATCTTTATCGCAAAGAACGCGCGATTATAGGGGAAAATTCTTCCTTTTTTTTTACGAGCGTACCTCTCGTGAGCGGCGAGAAAGTCGCGTTATATAATTTTATGCGAGCGTTTCGCGTTAGAAACTCACTTTCCCTCTATCCTTTATCATTTATTCCGCCATAATCTTCCCTTATTAATTTCTCTTCTTTAATCCTCTATCCTACGAGAACGTATAACTCTTGTCCACGCATAAGCCACTCTCCAATAGGACGGAAGATCAGTTTATGGCAATAATCACGGTTAGTATATAAATAAATTCTGTGAAGAATCCCTTAACTTTCTTACCAATCTTCCTGGCTAAGAAATTCTTTTTTTTTATTTGTTAAGTGAGATGAAGTTCTAATTACGACCGTGTTTTCTAAAGAAGGATAGTTATTGAATTTAATCCCTGTATTTTTTTATGGACAATCTTTAAGAACCGATAATAATTCTCACAATATATATCGCAAAGTAGATAATTAGTAAGATATTGGTCTTGCTTTATTTTTATTGTTTGCGAAAAAGAATTACAGTGGCTTCTCGCTATAATTCTTGTTCTAATCGTCAGTATTTTACAAGTTTGCTTGAAGATTTACATCGCTGAGATTTAAGGAGAGTATTCCTAAAATAAAGCAAATTAATGACATTTCGTAATTTTAAAATATCTTTGAATTTTGGCTCTTTACAAAATTGCAAAATTCTTTTTCATGATCAAAGTAGGATCGTTCAAGAGTACGCACCGCTTAACCATAGATTGGTTATTTGGTTTAAATTATCCCCACTCCTTTTTAATTCAAAAATATTCAAAAATACTCACGTATACGTTGTCGTTCATCAGCGGAAAAATAAGTATTGAAAACGGGCAATCTTCTCAAAAATATTTATATGCATACTCGCGTATACTCGTCATCGTTCCTTCGCGATATACTGCGAGTGCTTGAGATTGTAAAAAACGGATAAGAACGGACTAAAAACTGTTCATATGAGGCATAAAAACGGTAAAAAATTTTTATAAGGGTCTTTTCGGTAAAACGAAAAAATGTCTATAAGACATTTTAGTTAGACGAAAAGACAACTTTAAAAAGACATCTTTTCGTCATCTTTCTATAGTCTTTTCGATTGTAACTGTAACGTTACAGTGTTGCTGCGCAGGTTTTGTACATAGTAAAAAAGCTGCGCAATGACACTGTAATGCACGAGTTACAGAATAGGTCTCTTAATCGATAAAATAGCGGTCCCGTTGGAGTTTGGCCGTCACGCCAGCATCCTAAATAATAAGTAAATATAGGTCACATTATCTGAATTGCCTTGACAACTGTGCGGACTTAATTTATTTGAGATGTGCTTTATGACGTCCATCATCGAAAACCGTTCGTCGATATCATTAATTCAGTCCGACGTCGAGCACTTAAGCGAGTCTTCTTCATCGGGCATCTTCAGCGAAGGATCTTCAATTCATTTGGTACTCATATGAGAGAGAGCACAAGCGAAATCGCAGGGCCATGGTAACTCCTCTTTCTTTTTGTAAGTTTCATTGCATGCCCTAAATCTGTCCTATTCGACCGCGTTATTCCGGCTTTCTCACAGAGGTCTCGTCGTTGAGAGCCGTTCGTAAATTATCTATTCTCGCGATGCCTCGGTACGTGGTTTATTCAAGCATGGAGACCGGAAAGTGTTAATTATTTCCATCACCGTTGTCCTTTGTCACTCGAGAAAACCGAACAAGAATCTCGCAATCCTAACTCGCTAATTAAATAAGATACGTCATTTTATATATTCTGTATGCACGAGCAGTGTGTCCGCGAGAGGCAAAAGGGGAGGGAGAGAGAGAGAGAGAGAGAGAGAGAGAGAGAGAGAGAAATCAGAATTAGCAGCCGGGTTGTGTTGTTGTTTAATGGAATTGTTAAATCGATTTTTCTTACGATGAGACTCTTCCATCGGTTTTGGAGAGTTTGTTAAATATTTCGTTAATATATTAAGTCTCGCATATTAAGCTCCCATTAAATAAAGTTCACCGGATAATTGCCGAAAAATACTGCCTTGGTACTCATTTAACTTGAAACTTGAATCGAATTTGCGCCTGAATAACGATTTTTCAATTTTTTATTTTGAATCAACGTTTACGAAAGTAACCGAAGGTTGTTTCATGATCTAATAACGAAATTTTCTCAATTAAAACGTTAGTTTTAGGGAACGTTAATTATCTCTAGAACAAAAAGAGAATAAAGAAAGACAAGTCAAAAAGTCTTCGCGCACTAAAAATTTCTAAGAAAAAGCAAACAATATATAATATTCGTGTTTACTTAAAACTTTTAAATTATACTTTCTTAAAATTTTTATTTCCCAAATTTAATAATTATCAATGTAATTAGCGTGCACATTAAAAAGTTATACATATAGAAAAAACAGTTTCAAGAATTTATTAAACAACTATCATTAAATCAAAATTTGAAAACTTCAGAACAGCCTGAATAAAAATCGTATCGCGTAACATTTTTGCCCGCATAAAAGTAAAAATAGACCAACATACTCCAATCAAACCGAGAAACAAAGAATCCGCAATCATCGGCAGGTTAAGTATATGGTTGCAGTATTTTCTGAAAAAAGATCCGAATGTCTGTCGCATAAGTTATCCCAGGAAGGGACAGCTTTCCACGCCATCGGTTTGCCGACACTGATTGCCCGCGATCCTTTCACCGGGGATTTTTCAGGCGAAGGGATCCTCGTGACTTAAATCAGAAGATAAAAAGGAGGAGGTGAAGGAGAAGAAGAAAGAAGAGAGGGGTCAATTCCCTGGCTACCTATCTAAATTCTCCCGTGCCGTCCCGACAATATTTGGACAGTCCCTCGATTTCGCCGCGTTATTGGTGAACGTCGCATACGTCTTCGCTGTGCGACGTGCATTTACTATATATCGGTGGCGAAGTCGCGATCGCAGCTGTCTACCGGCGGAATTTTATGGCCGGGCGTTTTACATTTGCGGTGCCGCGTCGCACGGAAAACCACGTACACGTCCCGCGCGGCACAAACAACTCGAGTGTATCGATCAGGGTCGGATTCATTGATTCAGTCCTGGCAGTGTGGTCGCATGGTTATCGCGCAGCGCGGGAGAGAACCACTAGAAAGAAAATCTCCACAATGGCCTTTGTGCCCAGTGCCTTCGAGGAGTGCGTCCTCTGTACAAAATAAAATTAAGTTCCTGTCTTCCTGATTGTTTTACAATCCTATTTTATCTATTGTCAGGGAATGAATCAGAAAAATACTGCCACTCGTCTCTTTAGACATAAATAATAAATAATATATGATGAATTACAAACTTTTTGTGAACTTTTTTTATGAAATAAAGTAGTAGTTAGTTTATTTACTGATTTCCTCAGGGTTACAAAAATTCAACACTAGTGAAACTAAGTACAAAACATTATATAATTGATTAGATGGCTAGTAAATTTCTAATTGATACCGATGACAAATTCGCCAGTGCGAGACAAAATACCTTATGAGCCTCGTCGTAGATAAATCTTCATTATCGATAAGAGGAGATTCCCAGGAATACACACACAAAATGATAAATCCGACCCTGGCAGTAGTGCGCCAATTTCGCGGCCGATCGAGAGGTCCGATTACCCTACACAGCTGGGTATTTTTCGTTAGGTAAATAAGAGCGTGGAAACTCGGCGAAAAATGGCGCTAATAAACGCGCCCGTGCGAACACGTGGCTGATAGAGCATTACTTTTTTCCGCCCGTAATATTCCGTTCGGCCGCAATTCCGAGGGCGGACATTCGGCGAAAGAGGCGGAAAGAGAGAAAAAGAAAGGCAAAGAGTGGGACAGATAGGGGAGCGTGTCGAAGGGCATTGCAGTCGATGTAGTTAACTCGACGATTTACTGTCCCCCGACACGGAATTTTCAATCGCGGCTTCCGAAGTGAACACGCGCCCCATGCCCATGGAAATAACCGTTTGTTCTACGGATAACCTTTTAATTTCCTAGCCCGCGATGATGGAGATCGTACTCGCACACGAATTCCTTTCGACGGGTGCAGTCAGCCAGAGCCAGGCAACGAAAGCTAGCCAACCAACCAGTCAGCCTGGTCAGCCAGCCAGTAGGGCAGCCTGCTCTACGCGCTAGTACGCTATCGTTATTCCATTATTGCCGAGACACCGCTCGGCGACGTTTGTTTTGCTTATCGGCCGTCGTGCGATACAAGCGGGAATTTCGAAGCGTGGTATCGCCCATTTTTCTCGCGATAGTGATAGATAACGCAGAGATTCCGCGATTCGATAATCCGATTCTCTCCTCTCTCATCCGGATATTCCGGTCCTCTGCAGAAATACATTGTTCTCAGAATTATCGCGATGTTCGTCATTCATGGATTGTACAAATAATTTGGAATCTCAAATAATTCACGAAGAATTTTTCATTTATTTCACGCGGATTTCATCTCGATCAAACTAACGATAATTATCTGAGCACTTTAATTGCACTTTAATTGTTTATGAAGGTATTTAATGGATAAAATTGAAAATACGTTAAGAAAGATAATGCTTTGTTAAGTTCTTTCCGAGACTGATTGCACACAAGCTGTAATAATTAAATAATTAAACGAAAAAACAATCTCCAAGACATTCCATATTCTCAATATATCACAAATACTAGTCAGTCGATGATTATGGATCGCAGAATTAATTGTAATCATGATTTTGATTGGGAGAATGTCCATATGTAGAAAGATTTTTGAACAAACGGTTGGTTTTTGAGATTGCTCATATTACGTGTGCAGGAAACTGGACTTAATTTACATTCAGATACTGATGGCAGACTGCATGCATATACATCGATGTTGACTAATAATCCGTATAATTTGGACTATAATATAAACTAATTTTATATATTGGTTTACAATTTAATTTTATTTTTATGAATTGATATGATCTTTTTAACGTTTTTATCGAGTTTAGACAAATATTATTTATTGTGCGACCTTTGCAGTGTTTCAAATGTATTCGTTAGTTCCGATAGACAATTTACATTCAGTTAGACATTGAGAGAATAACATGTGTGTCATATCTGTAAATCCGGTAAGAAATTATTTTTGAATTACTTACGTAATCGTGCAAAATTTAAATTTATCCAAAGCTTCTTGATATGGTTCTTAGTTTATTGAGGTAAGTCGCTCTTGCAGTTAATTTAAAAATTCTTGTTTTGTTATTTATTATATAAATTATCGAATTAGATACCACTTCAATTCTATGAATGACTTAATCTTAATGACTGAGGAACTTAATTATGTAATTTTTGTGTATTGATATTGCTGAAGAAGACTCCAAAGTAAGTCGAAACGTTTCATTTTCAAGATGTATCAAATTTGGAATAAAGAACATCTTCGTTTTTGTAATATTATAAAAATATAAACTGTAACATCATAACTTGCGCTTTTATAACCGCGCTGTACTCTCATTAGCCCTGAATTCTTTAGTTTTTCTTATTCATTACAAATGTAAGAAATCGTCAGAAGAATGTAAAAAGTTCGGAATATTTCAAGCCAGATATGCGTTTGAGACACGATTTAACTGTACCACAATCAACTTTTTCCTCGACTAAGAATTCAAATCCACTTGAAATTCTCTTTAAGCTTCGCTGTGCCTGTATTTATCAGAGAGAAACGATAAAACTACGTCAAGATGCACAAATGTAATGAAAAATAAATATAAATGCGAAAAGTTTACCGACTGCTCCGCTTGCGATTGATTAAAAGTTCATCATTCTTTTGCAATAAGCTTTCAATATCCATATCTGTTGTAGCTGCGCGCTCAAGAACAATGCAAAAAGAGCAAACATTGGAGCGAATGGTGGGGGGAGAGATTGAAGATTTATTCGATAATATGAATGGTCGATAATATAAATGAGAGAGAGAGAGAGAGAGAGAGAGAGAATCTTCGCTTGCTGCTTTGTCGCCTCGTTTCCTCCATTTTATTCCGAATCGCTAAAAGTCAATTCCAAGTCTTTACAATGGCGAGTTTAAAGTAACACAGCTTTTTCAACAGCATTACCTTTATTGCGCACGTGAAAATGGTGCGAAAACGGAAAAATTAAAAGCGATAGATTGTGCAAAAAATTATTTCTTCATGCTGAACGAGAGTTAAGCCATTCGAAAATAATTTTATGCAAAATCCACCATTACTATTTACTATAATTACTAAAGCTATTACAAACGATACGTAAAAACCACGTTGATTTTATTATAAAACAGCTTTTATACATAATTTGATTTTAATAAATATTTTAAATAATATTTTTATAAATATTTTATCTAATATTATATTTGTCGAAGGAAAGAAAATACCTCGTTCAGGTTGCAGGTTGCAGGATTAGAACCTAATCTGATGTATTTCAAATCGAATAGGCTGCAAGACACAAAACACGGGACGCACGGAGTTGGGTGTACTCAAACTTTTGCGTCCTACGTCTTACTTACGATCTGTATCCTGCAGCTGGAAATACGTTTGACTTTACACGAATTTATTTCTAAAAAGTGGACACAAGTTGTGATCAAGAGTAAATTGCTGTATAGAAAATTTTACTATAATGATTTAAATAGCCTCTTGAAATAAGAAAATATACTAAGAGGTAAGTACACAGCCTCATCAGATGGACGCGCTACTCACAAAAAGAAAACGTTCAGAAGTTCTATAGAAAGCGTACGTAAATCATGTTGGAGAGTCTTCCGGAGATTCTAAAGTTATTGTAGGCAAGTATGCCTTCTAGGCTTTTGAAACATCTGTTTTTGCTCATTTTGGAATATGATGCTTTGAATTAATAATATTTTAACAATAAAAACTGGATTAACAGTTTATATATAATTATGTTTATATAAAAAATTTTTGAGCGAGGTGATGTGCATATCACTAAGAGACAGATTCTTCTAGCATTAAGAGGATTGCGGTCTTAAATTGCGATCTTAAATCTTTTTAAAGCCGTATATCAGTGAAAAATCCTCTGACATTAGGAGGGTATCGCGAAAGAGCAGAATATTTGTTTGTGTATATGACCAAACTCGGAATTTTTCTCGAGTCATTCGATATCGAAAACATTGTCTCAAGTAGTTCCGTCCTGCGGGGTACAGGTTCGATCCAAAGAAAAAGAGAAAAAAGCAAGAAAACGAGTCGCAGGTGTCGTCGTTGCGAGGTCCCTTGGTCGCTTAACTTCATCCCCCGAGATATTGCTTTACAGAAATCGTACACCGATTCACCGCAGAAAACTATCCCCCGAAGCCGGTTATCTACCGACCGTTTCAGCTAACTGGTTATCGCACGATGCGTTGCGACATGTCACGATACGTTGCATCGCGTCGCGTCATGGCGAGGGCAAACGGTGTTGTATGTCGGGTTAAGCCTGTTCTATAATAGAGTCGCAAGTCGTAAGCCGTAAGAAATTAATCAATCATAGTCGATTATTTTTTCATGTTCAACTGTGATTGACCAATTTCTTACGACTTATGACTCGCGATCCTATTGTAGAATATTAGAGGGTCGCAGGCGATGGCAAAAGAGCATTGTTGTTAGCTGGGCGCAGAGAATGTACCCCGCGGACGAGTGCAGCAGAAAAGACAGAGGATGGGGGAAGGAAAGAACGCGTGCTCGGCGTAGCGTACGTGCACAAGAGACGGCGGAGGTGAGATAGTATACGAGCTTCGACCGAGCACACTTCCTTCTCTTGCGATGGATACCTCTTCCCTTCTCGATGACTCTCTCTATAACTCATAGGACGGAGTGTGCTCGCGAAGGTATTGAACAGATATCTCGATCGGAGTCATTCCAGACGGAAAGAGATTAAAGCTCGACATCTCCAATCGATAAAAAAATGTTCAATGTGCTCGTCTAATAAGTATACACACACATACACACACACACATGCGCGTGCGCAAGAGTTTTCCAGGATGATTTTTTTTTTCTTCTGATCTACTCTTCGATATAGCAAGGATACCAGGATATCTTATCAACGGTTAATCTCGCCTGCGCTCCTCCTCGAAGGAATTATTGGACCCTCGACATTTCTTCAAATGACGCATACACGCCTCATCCACTCGTTCCTATCTGTCGTTAACGGAAGTGCGGTTGGCTGGAGACACCCCAGTTGGGCATGGGGGGTATCACACGATGGTGGCGAATCGATGGTTGGTGAGGAGATAGGGAACCACTATAAGTCCCTCGACGGGAATGAGAGAAGAGTTTCCTTTTTCTCTCTCCCTGCTACCATTTCAACTCACGCACTCGCACAGTCACGTGGGACTATGCCCAGCCATAGGGAAAGGGACACGTTTTAACATAATAGTAATAAATGACGCGCTGTAGATCGCACGAGCGAGTGTCTCTGGCGCGTGTAGTCGAGAATCGATAACATCGAGAGAGGACATTAAGTCCGGGTCGCCCACGTGGATGGTGAGAGAGTCTCAGGGTGGTGCCCTTACCCCAGAGGGCATGGAGGGGCTTGGAGAGTAGTGGAACATCCTTGGAGGGTTTCAGGTCTCGTCGGGTAACCGCGCGCGAGATAGCGAGCTTCGCCTGCGACGATGTTTTATGGTACCGAGAGTTATTGTTGCAGTAATTTCCGTGTTACGACGCCGGGAGCTTCTTATCGAGGCAGCGGGGAGTGCGGAGGCTCTCCCGAAGACGCCTAGACGATCTTCCCCGGGGAGAATCGCGCATGCAAGAAAAGCCGATCTCTCGGCGTCGTACAAGAGAGACGTGCCTCGTTGTTAGACTTCCTCTCAGAGAGAGCGTTGTTGCGGCGATTTTAATTTGTAATGCGCTTTTTGTTAATCGCGCCCACAGTCGAGGACGCTCCGCGTGAATTTGTAATATCGATAGCGTTTTTAGCGAACGTGCCCTTATTACGCACGAGTGGTAAAAAAACGTCGAGAAATGGCAAAGTTAAGAAATGTTTCTTTGTTAAGGGAATAGGAAATTAAATGTAATTTCTCGTTTCATCAGGCGTAAAATAGCGATGAAACAAGGTAAATCGCCATTTATAACTTTTTTACGATATACGCGAGTAAATATTTCACACTGCTGGCTGCTGTAAAAATTTTTAGATAGTATCATATATCAAAGACAACCATTGTAATTTATATTTTACGTTACATATAATCTGCTTAGCTATATTTTTATGTATATATATGGTATATAAATAATATACGGTAAAAATGTCGCTAAGCCACCACCTTCAAAGTTAGTGTGATGAAAATTACACGCGCACCACATAATTTTGCAAAGGGGATCATTTTCGGCGAGTCGCGAAATGTCCCGCTGTCGCAGATAGATAGAAGCTAAGAGGGGGAGGGGATGGTCTAACAAAGCCAGCGAAAATAGATGATTCAAAATCAACAGGTCCGTATTAGCGTTTTACGCCACACGCGGCCCACGCTTTACAGCAACGGAATCGCTGTAATGACGGGGAATTTGCTTAATACACCGCACGGAATGTATCAGACGCCGAACTTGGTGAATCAGAACTCTCTCTCTCTCTCTCTCTCTCCTTCTTCTTCTTCATCTTCTCCCGGCGCTCTCGCTCTCGGTGCCGTGGCGTCGGCGAGAGTTAGACAAATGAATCGAATTAAGATCTAATCACGACGATAATCTATCTCAGCCCGGCATCTCTCGGAGTCATGTTAGTCATGTAGCATCCGACGACTCGAGCGAAAGCGAGTGTGAGCAAGCGAGCGAGCGAGCTAGCGAGCGAGCATCGCGAAACTTCGCGAACACACTGCGGTTCGTAAACTGCCGTCGTAAACACCGGTTAACCCTTTCGCGGGGTGTTTCAATCACGTTTTGGTTCGCTGAAAATTGACACGAGATAAAATTTTCGATGAGTTCGATTTGAAAATTAAGTACCTGAATTATTTATATTTAAAAAAATGAAATAAAATAAAATAATAGAATAGAATAAAATAAAAGTAAAATCAAATTTAGGGCGATTAAATTTGGACATAAACCGCATATACGATAAAATTTAGCGAATAATTCAATTTAATATTTAGAAAAATTTAAATGCGTCAAAATCATATAAATCTAAAATGGAATTTAAACATATAGAATAGAAGACATTTTCCAATTTTTATATCACTCATATGTGATTTCTGATGAATGAAAAATTAAATAAAATCTTCGTAAAAAATACATGAATAAAACGAGGATTGCACTATTACGCAATGTGCACCATTTAAAGCAATCGATTGTTTTATGGCGCACATCGAAACGACTTAATACTCTTAACGCGATCGCCGGAAATTTGTGCGAATTTTCGTAAAAGGCACGACCAATCTATAACGATCTCTGCCGAGAATCTCGATTGCGAGGTTGAATAATTCGCGCGTACTCGAAAATCCGATAGCATCAAAAATCACGCTTGTAAAATTCCGTCGACATCTGTGAGTAATAGAATTCGCTCCCCCTCCCCCTTCTCTCTCACTCTTTCTCTCTCCCTCCAGAAATATTAACCGCTCCGATTGCACCGCAATTGGTGCAGCTTCACGTGCGATTTGATATTTATTGATTTCACGATGGGGACTGACGTCATCTCGTTTATTATCGACGCTCGAGGGGATGCAGCAGCTTTCCTAAGTCGCGAGATTGGTCCGGCCGAGTAACCGTTGCGCGAGATAGCGTTGTAGAAGGATTTTAGTAGCGTGAATTCCCCGGGGAATTGATCAACGAGCGTGCAGGATTTCGTGGCCAGTGGCAGTAAGGGTTTGTCGATCGTTGACCAGCGAACAAAAAAAAACAGATACTGAAAAGAAAAACGCGGTTAATTGATTTTTTAACCTTTCGATGCGCAATATTTTTATTCTATTTGAACATTACATATAATATAAAAAAATAGAAATTTAGAAACAGAAATAGCAAATTAAATATCGTAGAAATATAATACGAAAGAAAAAGAGAAGCAATTGTATAAAATTGTACAAAAGCGATCATTTGATGCCTTCCACCTTAAAATTAATTACGTTCCAGGCAGATGCATCGCATCTAGATTTATTCATAAATTGTGACTGTTTAACTTAACAATCGCTGCTTCTATTTATCAGAATGTAGGATAATTTTCGTTAACAATTAAAATTCTTAAACTATTCTCCATGTTATTCTGATAAACGGTCTCAGTAACGGTTGTCAGACCAAAGTTATAATGTACAGTTATAATGTACACCAAAGTTATAATGTACAGTCGTGGATAGAACGGTTGCAACACTTTTTTTGGACGAGTTTCGGAATGCAGCTTGCTCACCAAGCGATTGATTCTTACTTGTGGATCTAACCATTTACCTTCAACCTCTCTATAAACAAGACCAAGTTCCAAAATCCATCGAAAAAGAAATGTTACAACCGTTCTGTCCACAACATATGTATGTACGTACGAATAGTTAGATACAATGTGTCAGCCTGCAAAGTAGCTAATTTCAAGGAAAAAGATACAGTATTAATAACTACATAAATAGAAAGAAAGATTTTACTAAAGTATCTAAAAATTTAGCTAGATACGGATCTAAAAATAATTTTGTTGATCAAAATAATTATCTAGAAATCTCAAACATGATGAGCAATGCTATAAAAAGCATTTTGACATTTTAGCAATCAACTTAAGCGTTTTACATAATTATTTTGTAGGTTAATAAAATTATTTTCAAATCTATATATCTAGTTAAATTTTAGGTTATAGTACTTTTGCAAAATCGTCCTCTTTCCGTGAATAAATCTAGATAATTTGGTGATTTTAAACAACAAAAGGAGGCATAATAAGAAGAAAGAAGCATAAGAAGGGATGAGATAAAATCGCGAAATGAGGTGGCGTGAAAATAATTTTTTGTAATACCGCGTTTTACTTAGCGTTATTTTCAATGTGGGTGGCAGGTTCCGTAATTTCGCCACGACTTACGGTAATCGTGACAGACGTTTTCCCAGTCCACAAAGAATCGTCGAGAATGACGTGTCCGTTGCGCGTTATCGCATGTGTGCGGACACGCGCAGGGACAAAAGCTTCGGTTTTCATGATAGTAATAAACGACGGGACGCGGACGCGGAAAGAAGAAAACTTGAGAATAGGGAGAGAGGAAGAAAGGGAGAGGCAGCTTTCTTTTCCGTGCAGATCAATAACGCGGCGACATTACTTTTTACAGGGACGAAGATATAAATGGTGCTCCACCATTAGAAAGCGACCGATCGATATTCTATCTACTGGCTCTCGGACGCGTTACGCGAGAGCGCCAAAAAGTGCAGCTTCCGCGGTGACGTCGACTGCGATGGCGACAGAAAGCGAGTAGGGGACTCTCGAGTTTTCACGCCGAAGAGAAATTTCCCAAGGCGCGCAACGACCGAGCACCGAACCGAACTTCTTTCGCGTCGCGCGCAAAGAAGACGCGTATACTCGTGCGAAAAGCACGAAGGAGAGGAAAGCCGATTCTGCGAGCGATGACGCGTCACTTCGTAAAATATTTCGCGAGACTGAACGCAGCGTTGCATTTATATAGGACAGACACAATTTCACCGTCCCATATCTCGAGAATAAAAGCGGCATGGAGAGTCTTAGCAAAAATGAAAGAAAAAGAAGAGAATTCGAGAAAAAGGTGGACCCTGGGTCCATAATGGTGCGGGCTTCGTCTGAAATGTGAAGTCGTACTTCTAAAGCGGACCTAATAAATTACCAACTTATCCCACCAATAATTTCACCTACGTTTATAACTAGAACTGGGCTAAGAAATTAAAATTATGCTACGAGAGCTTATAAGAGATGCTTTTACGCTGCTCGCACTCAGATATCGCTACATCGTGAATAGACTTTTAGACCGAACAAAAACAACGTTTATGGTTCTTCGCGCTATTCATAACCTTATGGCTATAATCGTTAAGATGACATCAAGAGAAGACTTTAAAGAAGCTGTTCTCGTAGTAACAATAAAATTAATAATAATAATAATAATAATAGAAGTATTAATAACGGCGAGCGAAAGGAAATTGAAAAAAAAGGCTTCTGCTTGTCTCTACTTGTTAATCTTTGCTCTTCGCTGTTAGTAGTGGTTAATTTCTTTTTTCTTTGATTTTAATGATTCGTCTTATTAATTCGTCCCGTTTATTCACTCGAAAAAATCGAGCGATATAATATCTCGATGTAACTTGATAATGGAATATCCTTCTTTTTGCAAATAGCTGTTCTCTTTCTTTCTCTTTTTTAAACTAACTCTAACAACTCCGTAATGTCATTTGCGTCGCTGTTTCGTATATTGAAAGTTTTATTTACATTCATCCATATACAAGCGTGCGAATGAGCGAGCGAAATGAAATTAATATTAAACTCTAAGGCGTGAGCGAATGCGAATTTCATGGCTCATCTAAATTTTTCAAAACATGCTTTATTGTCTTTATTGTCTTTCTGCGAACACCAACCTTCCAAATACGAGTAATAAATCCGTATATGATATGAATACACGAATAATCGCGACGATTTTTGGGGAAATTTTTTTTATTTATTGAAATAATTTAAATTTGCCACGAGTCATTTTTTGCATGTAATAACGATTTCTAAATCTGCACGTTAAATACAGAAATAAAGAATAAATAAATACATACGTGTGTTTTAACGGCTGTGCAAGCTGCGAAAGGCTCAATTAAACAATTTTTTCCCCCCTGCAAAAAAACGGTGTTAGCGTAAGCACGTCCAACGTGTGTGTTGCACAGAACGCGCTTACAAGAGTGTATAAATCGCGCGTTCAATCTGCGCGTTGGGGAAAAAAAATAAAAGCAGGAGGGAATAAAAGTCGCGTGCGAAAAAACTGGTAGCGATTGACCAACCGAATATGGGCCAGCGGGTTTAGTCGACTTAAGTCCATTTTCCATATTTATTCATATTCATATAGCCGTGATATCCACCCGTTCCTCCGCCAGTATAAATTCTCGATATCCGCGTGCGCGCACACGCTTCGTCTTTCTGTCTTCCTGTTTTTTTCTCTCTCTCTCTCTCTCTCTCTCTTTCTCTCTCCGCACACGGTTATTTTTCCATAGTACTATCCAATCGCTCGATATAACGTTCACCGATGCTGAATTATTAGACAAAAGTACGCAGGCGGATCAGCTGCATTTTCCTTTTCACGGCTGCGTGTCGAGCACGATTTAATCGTGACATACGTTACGATTGCAAATCCGATCTCGCGTTAAGGACTCATAAAATCTACATTAAGCTAAATGGTCGATTTCTCATCGATTCTCTCATTGAAGATAATTCTCTTCGAATAAAATAGAGTAGTATTCAAGCGTGTGAACCTAGCATCCAATATTAAGAAAAAAGTTTTGTTAATACGTTTATTTAAATTAAGCTCGATTTGTATCCGTTTGTATAAACTTTCTTTTTGTTTGTATCTTAAAGGGTTGAACATTATAAAGAATTGAAAGAATGCTGACATTGAGATATTTTAAATCCGCAAGCGGAAATTGTTTTAAAATTGTTTGTATCCGTTTGTACCATCATCGTTTGTATGTTACCCTTAAAGGGCTGATTGTATTGAAATTTCAAAATAGGAATAAGTTAACGTCGCCAATTTTGAAAATATTTTAAGTCCGTAATCTACTATAAACGGATACAAACGATTTCGAAACAGTATCCGCTTGCGGATTTGAAATATCTTAAAAAAAAAACCGATAAAAAAATAAAGCTCTTATCCCTATTTTAAAATTTCGATACAATCGTTTCTATAAGGGTACGAATGAAAGCGATGACAGTACAAACGGATACAAACGATGTCGGAACTGTATCCGTTTGCGGATTTAAAATATCTTACCAGCTTTTTTCTCAATCCTTTATAATTTTAAACCTGTGAAGATATAAACAAAAAGAAAAGTGGTATAAACGGATATAAACTGAATTTATAATAATTTAATGCGTATTAAAACTTTTTTCTTAATGTCAGGTACCAAGTTCACACAGGTGCAGTAAATATTCATGTTGATGAATCTTGGACGGAATTTGACGGTGTGCGAGAATTGAAACAATTTTGCCAAAATTGAAACAAATTGTATCAAAAGACTGAATAAACGATTAATTTGCGTATTATTATATTCTCTATGCATAATATATCAGAACACATTTTCTCTGATTACATCTGTTAATTCTTTTTTAATACTTTCTTTGCTACTTTAATATTTTCGAATGTTTTAACGAATATTTTATGGACACTTGTACATCTTTCATATTTTTTAATCACGTAACCGGAAATTTATTTGCTTTGCTTGTCGAGTTTAGGGAGAAAGGACTTTTCGTCTGGACATTATAGGATGACATATGTACTGCGTGGCTTAGTCATACGAGCTCTCTTCCGTGTCGACTACATGGTGAGTCATTTGGCCCTGATAGAAATCGTGAATTCGAATATTTTACAGCGGGCAAGCCCTAATATCACAATTGAGATTAATGCTATGCTAATGACAGTGCTGGAGGTAATGATGTAATATATAATCTTGACATTTAGTCTTTAATCATTTTAGCACTGACGCATTCGCGCCCTTTTATCAAGCTGAATAATGAAGAATTCCACACATAATGTATAATTACAATGTAAATGTAATCATTTATATTCGCATTGGAATATTTGTTCGCTTACTCATTAAATATATTTATGTATTAAATTTTGCCGCACCAGCAATTACAGTAATTTCGTCGTGACGTAATTTAAATAAAAAACTATTCTCCGTGTATTAAATTACTATCTTATCGTCTCAAGTGATAATTGTGCAACTACTTAAAGATTAAAGAATAAACTCTCGTAATTACCGTTCTAGAGCACAAAGTCGGCGGCATCGGGTTCGTCGTAAGTAATCAACCGCAAGATAAGTGTAATACAATCGCATGCGTTAGTCGCGTATGTTAATTACGCCGAGGTGTTATGACCGCAGCAAAAAGCGCGAGAGTAATGTAATTGAGCGAAAAAGGAAAACGAATAAAATCACACAGACGCGCGAATGGTATAATATTTATCCGAAGAAGATAATCTCTGCCGAAGAAAAATAATTCCCGTTACAAAATCTTATGATCGTTGTAGCTGTGGTATGAACTTATAGCGCCGGCGTATCCCAGCGGTAAAATATCGGCCATTGTGAGGATGAAAGGAATCGTTCTTTAACTCTTCGAGATAACAATCGATCCGACGACCCGTTCGAAAGACTCTTCGCGAGACATTTTGTCTGGAGCCGCATTGGACTGCTACTGAATAAGACTGTAAGATAAATAAAATGCGTGGTAGCTTCAAAGAGCCAAAACCGGCGTCGTAGCTCGCTCGGCAATACGACTCGTGTTTCCCTCGCCGAAGAAAAATAAACCCGATTACCATCTACGCGCTACATTTACATAGAGCCTCGAGCCACTCTCTTTCTCCTCCTTTCTCTCTCACCGAGTTTACTCCTTTCCTCCTTACATGTGCATTGTGCGACATTACTTAAATAGAACATTGCACAGGACATCCACTGGTCTCCGTTCTCTCTTGAGTAATAGATATTTTTTGCTACTTTTCAGTTTTCCTTACTTAAGACGAATTGGATGTAATTTTCTTCGTAATTTTTTCACTGCTCCTTTTGCCAATCACTATTTTTAACGATCACCGCAAATGACCCCGCACTAATTACATAGAAAATTGGGTTTTGGTGAAATAAATTTGTTTTCACATATTATGTAACTTAGAATGAAATGAACAAAAGCTGTCATAGACATACAAAGCTCAATAATGCTAGTTTTTCAGCTATGATGTATTAAAGCTGCTCTGTGAGCATAAGTTTTATACTTTTAATATATCATAGACTATTCAAGAACTATCCATTATTTGAGCCATGTATATATAATATTTTTTGTTCACCATATTATAAACTATAAATAACATACAAAAACTAACTTGTTTCATCGAGATCCAATCTGCATCGAATAAGCTCTGACTTTTTCGTCAGCGTTCTATTAAGTCGTTAAGTTCTGCCATTCAATTGTGAAGTATATGTGGTATTGTAATATTCAATTCTCTCTCTCTCTATATATATATATCTTTCTCCTAATTCTCCTTGTACCAATCGTGAATATTTTTATTCACGTATTCTCTTTCATTGTTGCATCTGATTTTGGCAACTTTAAATTCCATCTTGCTTCCACCTTCTCGATATACTCTTTTATCTTCTTTCCGTAGCTCTTTGTTTACTTTTAGGTAAATACACCATCATGAAATGCGTATAGTCGCCCATAAAAGAGATAAAATACTTATTACCATCCCAAGAATTCGGGCTAATTAGACCACATAAGTCGGTGTAAATAATTTGTGGCCGTGGTCTTTTTGCTTTTATTTTTGTAGTGTTAAACTTCGTTCTTGAATGCTTCGCCTCCAAATTTTACAGACTTTTTGTGTAGTGTTCAACTCTGCTGATGATAGAACTAATTCTTGATTTATCTTCATAAGATCTTTTATGCTGTCATATCCGATATGAACTTTCTATGCCACATTTCAGTTTTGTTTATTGAACTTTCCTTTAAATGTATCTCATTTCTTTCTTCAACTTTCATTTTGACTTGAAGCAAACCATTCTTTAGCTTATAATCTTTTAAAATAGTTTTTGTCTTTGTAACTTATAGTCACTTCATCTTTATCAAACAATACTTTAGCGCCACTGCTGGTAATTGCATTCACTGACAAAAGATTTTTGCTCAATTCAAGAGAATATAAACTACTTCCTTTAATTTAAAGCTTTCAAATTCTATAATCCTTCCGCCTGATCCTTCCATCATTACCGATTCATTGAACTTTAGCAACACCAATCTTAGAGCTTATCTTCTTAAAATTTTTACACAATACTAGTTATAAAAAAAGTTACTCATTAGAATTGTTTTTTAACAAACAAATACAATTCTCTAATAACGTTGTATTATAGTAATTCTACAGAAATGATCTTTCACACGCCTTTTAGTAAGTTAATCGCAACTTATCTGAAAAAATATGTAATCCTATATCTATCCGCGTGGTTTATATCTATCACCGAGCTCATCTGGCCGTTGGAAAAAAGGGAAGATCATACAATTGCTATCTGTAATTTCGCTATCATCTGTTCGGTCATGTCTAATTTAAAGGAACTAAATACAACGTAATTTAACCTCGAAACGTAATTATTTTTAACAATGCCTATAAAAACTTTCGATCGACATCTCATAAAGCTACAAAATATCAAATTCAGCCAATTTTACTGAAATTACTTTTTCCATATGATTAATATGCGGGATTCTTTCATTAGCATGTCAGATTTTTAAAATAACTGAGGTTTAATATGCAAAAAATGGTTTTTTTGCGATATTTAAATGTTTTCGTAAAAAAGTTAACATTATTTTGATATTCTGATCAGAAGTCATGAATTTATTGTTTATCATCTATAAAATGCATTTTTTTAAAATTTCAATATCTTACTTTTTATTCAGCCAAGTTATGAAGAATTTAAATCCAGAGTTTTGCTAATAATAAGATAACATATAAAAATCTATAAAAAACATCTTGTCTGGTTCAAAATTTTTAGCTGTAAATTAATATTATATGAAAATGATTCGATATATTGCAGCTCTCTACATTCGTTTTCTATTTTGCCATTACATCTTCACTTTGTGCAAGGATGATGTATATATACAATACTTGTGATTTTAACCAATTTTCTTTGTATTTGAATGCAAACGCAGCATTGGTCTCTCTATCCAAGGGGGCTAATTAAGGTCAGGAAAGTTGCGCGGATGCAAAGTCAATCTATTTTAATCTGGCTTTAATGGCTTGAACCTGGATTCTAAGAAAGAGCAAGATAACGAGAGAGAGAGAGAGAGAATGTGCGAAACTCAATGCGATGGTCCGCCAGAGAATTGTCACTGATTATGCACGACCGAGAAGCAACTTCCTGATCTCGCGATTTCGTTACGTTAGTCGCGTACGCGTTGAGACTACATTATCTTATGGGTGCCTCTACATAATTCGCAAATCGCAAAACGTAGTTCGCAAATGCTGAAGCAGAATGACGATCATCGGACGCGAGTCACACACAGATGAAAACCAACTGCATGCAATGAAAAACTAAACGCAAATCTTCATTCCGCGTCTGCGTTTGCGAACTGCGAGTTATGTAGAAGCACCTTTATACATATAAAGACGTTGTGCGTCCGTAAGGAGATTGAAGAGTACCGAGATAAACTTAACGTTATTAATATTGCAACAATTATAATAACATCGTAACATTATCATAGATACTATGCGCGTAACAAAATTAAGCACGCTATTATTACTGTGCGATGTTATTATAATAATATTATTATTACGTCTAATGTAGACAAGTTATAAAGTTCCAACATTCAGAACTTCTAACTACTTCGCTGCTAAGCTGCCCCATTTTGTCCCCATCGCGCCCATCGCGCCCATCGAGCGTGTCGAGCGACTCCGAGGGAGAAACGCTGTGTGAAATGGTCGCAATCGCAATTCGTATATAGATCACTTGCCGACACGCACGGCTTGGCATTGTTCGGCCAATCAAACTTCTCGGAGAATATGCCGCAGCGATTTCGGGATTACGGGATTCCAACGAAGAAGCTTCTGACGAGAGGGGGAGGGAGGGAGGGAGGGAGAGAGCGCTCGCTAACCGCGCGTTTCTCGTCGTAGAATGTGCTCCACTCGCGCACGGTGAATTTCCCGCGCCGTTCCGGCCCTTTCAATCTGTTACGTTTATCTCGGGCGATTTTCCCTACTTAAGCCTAAGTCGACTTAAGCTCCACTCTCCTTCTTGCGACGGGTCAATTGTCGACGTTCGAATTCGCGCGACCGCCCTAAGGGATTGGCTGGTTGGTTTGCTCTAAGAGAGTTCCTCCAACAACACCCTTAATAAGGACCATGTTGCGCTCCAGATGTAACGTCGCACGTCCTAGGTCAGAATAGTTCGAAACTGTGTATGCTAATCGATTAATATTAGTAACAATATGTATAGTAACATTATATAGAAGTAGCATGATTATTTGTTTAGATTCTTTCTTAGTAAAATGTTCTTTATTAGACATAAATTAATAATTCCTTTTATTAATTTTATATTTTTAATTATTTTCATTTATAAATTCGATA
The DNA here is from genome assembly GCF_001594055.1 of Mycetomoellerius zeteki. NCBI lineage: Eukaryota > Metazoa > Arthropoda > Insecta > Hymenoptera > Formicidae > Mycetomoellerius > Mycetomoellerius zeteki. The sequence goes on from NW_017257764.1 coordinate 469,157, forward strand.
CTTTCAAAAGAAATACAATTTAAAAGACTTATAAATACGATTTAGACCGATCAGTTACAGCATGTTACAAAATGATTTGTAACAAATTAATTTGTTATAAATAAAAGTTAAACAAGTATAAATAAAAAGTAAAATAGATATAATAATAGATATGTGGCTAAAATATCAAGCAACAATTTCCAATGTTCATTTGTGTACAAATAAGAACTCAATGAAAATTATATAGATATAATAAAAAGTTACGTAAGTGGATGCATTCGGTAACTCTCCTATGTTCTAAGAAAAATGATCATGTTTGTACAATGAACAGTTTGAAGTGAGCAATTTTTAACTTTAACTTTTTGAACTTGTTTAGTTTTTATGAAAATCGTTTCACTTGATATCTGAATTTGTAAGTGTCCTTTCTGAACAAGCATAATGTATGGATAAAGTACTTATGTAACTGAAACAAAAGGAAAAGCAATCGATGGACAGAGCTTAGAATTATTGCCGCTCTCTTGCAAGGTGCAATAATTAATGGTCTGTCGTATCGATTGCGCTTCTACGATACTATTAATATTACGCAAGATTCCTACTCGTCGAACAGTTTAATTCCTCTTCATCTGAAGCGCGCCAAGGCGTAGTCCAGCTTCCGCTTTAAAGACTACAAGAGTCGGTCTTGTTCTCCGCTCACGTAACCCATCCCCGTGTGCTCGCGTAAGAGAGGTTTCTCCAAACACACGACCGAAAGAGACATCGCAACGTCGTCGTTCTCGTCCTCGTCCCCGAGCACAGGCGAGAAAAAGGAAACACGAGGACTGCTACGAGGGTACGTGACGCCTCGAGTGGCGCTAATCGGCATTAGGAAGCAAGGAAAAGGGGCAGGAGGAGAGGAAGGAAAGAAGGGGTTAGAGAGGAACGAGAGGAACTTCCCGTGCAGTAATTTTTTCTCCGATGGACCTCCTCCGCGACTGCATGGCGTCGCTTTTAAACGTACGACAGTGTTTCCCAAACTAATTTCGCTACGGAACTTGGAGCCTTTTCCAAGGGTCTCGTACATTTGCTCGCATTAATAGCACAGTCGAGCGTACCCTACGGTCTGTCCCCATATGTCACCTTAACTATGGACTTTTCCGCTGAGTTGGAACCGATTTTTATGGGAGGCTACATCTTCCGTAAGCTTTTAATTTCTATTAAACGTTTCAACTCTTGAACTTCTAATTAAAATTCCGTATTACGGAATATTAATTAGAAAATTCCTTGAGAAATCGATCTTCCATCAATTGAAGTGCTAGTTTGATCGCTTCTAATTTTATTTTTAATTTTCATCTCTTTATTAATGCCATTCTTTTGATATCTATTTTTGCACTGTAATGTTCCAGTTTTTTTTATACAGACTTCTATTATTAGACTGATCACTTCGCCGTCACACTAGTATTTGATGCCAAGCAGCGCCTCTGATGAAAACTGGCATTTGTTGATCCACTTACTCATACATACACATAATATAGTGTGATATAATCAGATCGCGTGAAATATCCACAGATAATATACATACATGTGCATAGGTGGATCAAACAAGAACATCTCGGAATCACTTTTAACTTTTTCGAGTAGATGCTTGACTTTTATTGAATATTTTGAAATGTGCTATTTATTATGCTATTCCGTGAAACAGATTGCTTAGTTGTCCATACTCTTAGAATAACATTTTATTTCTATAAAATGACACAGTCTCGAAATACTCCTGTTCATTCAAATCAGAAAATCGGATTATCTGACGGTGATACACGCTGTATATTTCCTCGGAAAAAATAGAAGAGCAGGAGCGACATTACGCAGCATCTAGCAATTCAATATTCGAGAAGATACTAATGAGCAACGTTGTAACGGGCGGCGTACAATGAAACTTTTTCAATGACAACTTTGGAAACTACCAGGGAGCATCTCCACTCCCAGCATCTTTACCGTCGCCAAGTTCCGGCCGTGCCGAAGGTCGTTGCGATGAAAATCCGGGAAAAATTTTGCGGGTGAATTCAATGTATTGGACAGATTTATTGCTCGCGTGACTGTCGTCGATAGTGTGGAAGTTTGTTCTGCGTTCGAGCCACTCACCCGGTACAAGACTGAAAAGATTAAAACTTTCCGTGTCCATTCTCGGGGGTTCTTACAGTCATCTTTGTCGATACTTTAAGTCCTCGAAGAAGATGGATATCGCGATATGAATTTTCGCTTTAACGTCCCGCGCATTCGCGCATCGTGAATTCACGTATGTTACCGGTATTATTGACTGCCGCAATCTTGCCGTGGGAATAAAACGGAGAAGTATTCTAAACTGCGCAATTTGTCCATTACAGACATATAAATCTCAAAATTATCTACTTTGCGTCCAAAGTTTCTCGATTCTCACAGTTTTCTACGTTTTCGCAGTAATGTTAATCTTAGTGGTGCTATAGTCATGAAATAATATCATCACATCATTTTGTAATCATGATAAAACGGACAAATATATCGTATCGCGCGATGCAACACACAGGAGTATGCATTGTAGAATCGCCGAAACATTGTCAGAATCTTGCGCAATCTGGAATTCTGGCGGAGCTTGATATATTGTACATTCCGCGCGGTGAAATTAACTTCCGACGTATCTAAACGTAGCTTTACGGTACGTAATACGGATAAGGGGGAGGGGGACATAGCACGAGTAATTAATTAACTAACATATATACAATTACGAGCCATTAATGCCACGTTAACGCGCGCCGTTAATGCGCGTACGGGACAGGTTTGCAACCTTGTCGTATCACCATTAAACCTCGATGAGTTTCGTATTACAAGTACTTTACCGTTTTTATTATGATATACACGTACACATGAAAGGATATGACACACACATCATCATCACGTATTATTTTACTGAAAGACCGTAAATTTCGCTCGGTATATACATTATAGTATATGTCTGAATATGATATTACGAAAAAAAGAATTAACGTCATCTAACTTGCTAGGAAGATACGCTCTGCGGAAAATGTTTGCAAAAAATGCAACGTGCAATCGTACACGTTCAATATTTCACGCGACGTGAGATAGTTTCTCAGTGGATCTCGTATCTCGTGTTATATTTCCTCATGAGATACATGTATAAAGAATGCGTTTTAGAAATTTATTTGATGACCTAGTAAAATAGTTACTGATTGCTATCCTTGATGAAGTTCAACCAAGATATTGGCCTGAACTAATTTCAAATGTTAAATTAATAATACGTCTTAACTTTGCCACATTCGGGGTCTTAAACGTTTTATGTACGAGTGAATTAATGATTGATTGGATCAAGCTAGCTATCCTGATCAAAATTTATCCTATGCTGATAATAACGTCATATATATATTATATCTATATAATAAAAATATGTAGAATAAAAGCAATATACAGAGTAGTTATATAGGGTGATTCATTTTAATCTCAACAATCAAATATTACAAAAGAAAGCTATTTTATAAAAAATATTTCAAAATTGATAAAAGTTATGATCTAAGAAAGAACAAATAATGGTAAAATTAATTTTAAAAAATATCGATATTTTAAGATTTTAAAATCACAATGACATGTATAAAATATCGTAAATTATTCATTTTTTAATGATGTTTTTTAATATTTTATGCACAGAATAATGAGATGAATTAGTTAAGAAAGCACATAGCTGTTATAAAAAAAAGACACGTAATTATTATTGCATAATTTTCTTAAAAAACAATTATATGTTTTCTTCAGACCATTCGATTCATTCTATTAATGTGTAAATTGAAGTATCAAGATATAATTATTAAAAAATAGAAACAAGATACGTATCTGTTTGAAAATATTTACATTTGAAAATATTTACGAGATATTTTATACCTTATATCCAAATATATCAGTATAAAATAGAAAATATCTTGTAAACTATTAATTTTTTAATAATTCTATTTTAATACTTCTGTTTGAAAAAATATTTACAAAAATCATATATAGGATAAACCCGGTATATACACCGCACCAAAAGAGATTTAATTTATCAAGTACTATTTACCATGTTTAAAGCAAATAAACTATACCAGTAAAAACTTCATACTTTCTACTACTATGAAAAAAATATTAGGAATCCGAAATATTAATTTTTCATACTAAAAAATAAACTTTTTGAAACCCTTGCATTTTTGCCATATATCCCATAGGGGATATATGGCAAATGACTATTCATGGGGGAGGGGGGGTATGTACGGCTTATGAAAAATTTACAAATAATGCATATAAATAAGACGTAAAATGATACAATAACTTATAAAATGCGTTTATATAAAGTTTTATTAAGGAATAAAAATGATAAATATGTATTTGAAGTAATGAATAATAATTACAATCTTTCTATACATTAGAAGTGTTATGACAAGAGATACATATTTCATATAATGCGTTTATTGCATTTAGTGCACTGATTTCAATCTGCGCATTTTGTATGCTTTGGGCATAAATCTCGCCCGCTAAAAATGTCGTATATCCCAAACAGGTGGGATATACAAGACAACAAACTAAACAAAGAATACGAAAGCAAAGCAGTTGTATTTTGCTATACAAAACATGCTTTATTATTCCTCTACACGTATGTATCATGAAATAATCACTAGGTCTTTTACACGCCCTACAGTAATCATTTTATGTAGATTATAATTTATGATGGCGCTATTTATTACAGACAAATCGATTCAACTCATAATAATTTCATTAATATTAACAGTAAGAAGCTGAAATTATAACGTAATACTAATATAACATAAAAGCATGTAACAGAGTAGTTGCGAGAAAATTATCCCTACTCCTTCTATTTTTTCTGATTTCTACGGCGTAAATCCCAGTGTGGCGTATTTGCCGAGTTTATCCTAATGTAAAAATATCATATAATATTTTGTTTTTAAAAAATAGTTATGACTTTTATGTGACCTTAAAAAATATATTTTTTTGAAAATTGATTTTATCGTCATTTGACCACACACACACATATTTTTATTCCAAACATTTTTAAATCTAGTTGCGTTTATATTATTTCAGTGAATTAACTAATCCTTAGTACACACGACTGGATCATTTGTGTGTTCCACACATTTCTTTTTTTTTTGAAAAACTAAGAGTATTATATATCAAGTAATTAGTTATAACATTTATCTATACAGATTTTTTACATACACAACCTTGTAAATATAAAGATGTTAAAATATATGTAATAATCACTTAATAATTCTTGTATTTATTAAAGGGACAAAAATTAACCCGCGACACGAATCTATTATGTGTAGTGAAAAGCTGAAAAATTATCGTACTAAGGATCAAGATAAGATATTGTGTATGTGACATTATTTCAAAACATGATTAAATTAATATTGTAAAAAATGCTTTAGGCGTTTTGATCAATTAATCGTTAAATACGTTATGTTAAATAAATTATGTAAAATGTCAGAAAGCATGGAAATATCCACGGAGAAAAATAATATTTACGTAAAATGAGGAGGAAAATAATATTTACGTTGAATAAATATGAAAAATAAGCTTTCCAAAACTTATCATTAACGAAATAATTCAATTATTTAACGCGGAAAAATATCTCGCCTATAAAAATAGACGGAATAAAATATATAAGATTCGTACTAAAATTACGAATGACATTTACGTAAAATTATATGCGGCAACTATACACATATAAATATACACATTTATGTTTTGAAAAAAGTAATAATTTTCTACAAATTATCTATATGAAAATTAAATTCAAAATTTAGTAATCGTCAAGAATTACAAAAGATTCATATTATTTAATTAAACCCGCATATACGTATACTCCCGCTTATACAAAATAAATTTAAAAAATTTTTAGGCCTTTTCCAACGGAACGTGGATTTTTAGTGTTTCATATCTCTGTCACACACCGGGCGTAGAAACGAGTCGCGGGACGAAAGCCAGTTTGGGAAACACTGACAACAGCGACAACTTGCGATTCCTCATTCATCTCACGTTCGCGAGTTTCTCGCGGGCATCCCGCGTGCGCAATAACGAGGGAACGCCGCAGCGCGTTCTGAAGTATTTAAACGTCATTGCGGGATGAATGGGCGGGACGTCGTTTCGCCAATATCTACGCCGGGACTCGGGGCGAAAATAACGCACGTCGCATGACGGGAAATGTCGAACGACATCCACGGACGGTGGCGAGCAACGCAGTCCCGGTATCCCGGGACTCGACGTGCTGCAACGTGCACGTCGTATGGCGATATGCAATATCGCGCGCGCCCGGCGATGTTTTGCAAAGTGACACGTGTGTGAGCCGGGCTGGTCAGGGTCGAATATCAGAGCCTTTCGTGAAAAGTAGACTTTCCTATTTCAAGGAGCTCGAATCTATGTGAGTTTAAAAAAAATAGGATCTTCATTAAAATGCATCCTGCAATAAGTAAATCTTTGTGCATGAATATTTTGCTGTGTTATTCGAGTAACGAGAATAAATTAGGGAATATAAGGTCACAATTTCAACATAATATAGGTATAATGTTGACGTGATATGAGGATATTAAATTGAAAATTTGTACAGTAAATGTCTCAATGACTGAACTAATAAGAAGGGCGATTAGTTGTATGAATGTGATTAGTTTTGTATTATCATTAATTAGTAGCGTTATAAAAAAAATTAATTAATGATTTTCACATGAAACATTGTTTTGTTGGTGATCGGAAAATAGCGTATAAATCTAGAAAAGAACATTTAAATGAAATTTCATTGATATATTATTATTAAGACATATTTGTCAATAATAGCAAGAGAAAGAGGGAGGGGAAGAGAGAGAGAGAGAGAGACGAAAAGAAAGAAAGATGGAAAGGCTAACTAAAAAAATATTTTGTATCAAAATAAATGATAAAATATATAATTTTTATTGCAAATTATTGCGAATTATTAATTGTTTCAAGTTCCACAAGAACAGTCATATTTTCACTCATCTTTTTATCATTTGAGTAAGACATCTACATTTTCAAATTTTTAAAAATATTGTACTGTATTTATCCAAACATGTAATATTTGTTTGTGATTATAAAAACATTAAGAAATATTATATACTATATCGATTGTATCAGTACCTGAACTTCTAATAAAATAAATTTAATTTTTAGTTCCTTGTAACTATTATAAAACATTACATATTTAGATAAACGCAGTACAATATTTTTAAAAATTCGAAAATATAGATAAAATATGTTTTATTGTACTTAATATAAGATGATAAGAAGATGAGTGAAAATATGACTACTCTAGTGAGACTTAAAATAAATAATCTTTTACAATAGTTTAGAGTAAAAATTATATATTTTTATTACTTATTTTGATAGAAAATATTTTTGCTTCTTTTTTTTAAGTTTACCTCTCTCTCTCTCTCTCTCTCTCTTGCTGTCATTGACAAATCGATACTTATATTAACAAATACAAATATATTACTGATTTTTCAATCACTGCGGACATATTTATTAGGGCATTTACCGTTTTTATACTTTTTACATATAAAAAAGTTGACAATTTGTTTTGGATTTTAAAACGTATAGCGCATTAGTGGACAAACCAGTCTTGTTCTGTGAGCACGATGCTTGAAAGTGAAGCGATAGACTATCGCGGACTGATAAGGTGAATGGCACTGAGAGGTCGTAAAGGCAAGAAAGGACCGCAGTGAATATACATACGTATATGCAGGTGTCTCGAATTGTTTGTAATAAAGGCGACATGCGCAGGATATTCGCAGGCTGATACACGTAATTGGTACCAGACGGCGAAGTTGCCGCGGAGTTTCTTAGTTTCACGCGCTACCGTCCAATTTTGCAAGTAACTTATATATTAATTTATGTATACAGACGCGTGGCAGAAGGTATACATATTTATCTACATGAGTGCAAGTGATTCATGCAAATTGACCGGCATCTTCCACTCACTTGCCGAGAATTAAGAGTTTACATTAATGAAATGATAAAATATAACTATACATATATGCATACCGCCCTATGTAAAATTTTCATACGTATTTCCAATTGCTTATAACTTAAAATTGTAAAAAAAATCGTTCTGATTTTTGCGGTAAATACCTCGCGATGTAACGGATACGCCAATAATTGAATACAGTGTCCATATAAAGGCAAGCTGTTTAACGAGTCGGGATAACAAAAGATAACCTTCGCGAGCGCGCTCCCCGTGTCTCTCAAACTCCGTTACAAATTATTGGGACGGATATTTCCATAGGCATAATTGAGACACCGAACGACAGCGAATTCATGGACGATCGATATGCGCCGCGCACTGGCCATTATTTTCATCTACCTACCGTAAAACTATCTCCGGCTAGGCCGAGCGTGGAATTAGAAAATGACACGTTGCCGTCGGGACTACCCCTCAGGATTACTCTTAGGGCTTCCTGCAGATTACACGACGTAGATTACGGAGACGGGTCTTGGGGAGCAGGAGGGCGGAGAGGGCGCACGCGGATCGCTCGATGATCACTAACGATCGTTAATTTTTTAAAGGGGTCTCGTCGGCGCGACGCGGCGGTTTAGGCAGACTTTCTGCAATTCGGGACAACCCATCCTCCTCCCTCCCGCGGTGCAATCGGCTTGTAACCTCGTGAACTAACTCGGGCAAGGCGTGAGAACTTGGAAACGTGTGACGGGGCAACTTATCGCCGCGCGACATGCGACCTCCGCCCTCCGCCCGCGGGCCGTCATACTCAGCGTCGTTGCATGACGAGGGGCACTCGAGAGAACTTCGGTATAAACGCGCCCGCGCAATCCACGCTGTCGTCCTTTATTACTATTATTATTATTATTGTTGTTGTTATTATTACAATGGCAGAGAAATGCTTGACGCGTAAGAGGCAAAGATACAGAGAGGGAGATAGAGAAAAAAGAGAAGGAGAAATAAAGAGAACATCGGAAACTACGGAGCCACGATTAATGGCGAAAAATTTTGAACTCGATAGAAAGTTCTGGAGGATCTGTCCGTTATCTCTTCGGTTGTACCATGTTAAATAACTGCTGAAAGAACTGCGTCGGCGAGTACGTCAGCACGGTGGGACAGATTTATCCGTGAATAATGAATGTCTGCCTATATTTTGTGATAGTGTCAATTAGAGAGAATGTAAAAGAACTAATATAAATAATATATGATACAATGTAATTACATTTCTTCAAATATAAAAATTCATGCTTACAGATGTGTTTATATTGTTCTAATTGACATATACACATGCGAAAGTATTCAAACAGCAATATCTTCATAGTTCAAATAAGTATGCATTGCATAACGCAGTAAATATTTGCGTAAATCAATATACTTTAACCGTGTTCCGATATGCATTGCCAGTACTGAAAATCTACAGTAATGTGAACTATAGATTTTCGGTACTGGCAGTGTATATCGGAACATTTGTGTATAGGTAAAACGGATCGAAGTAGAACATTTAAAGGACTCTGCACTAATATAGAATATTGGGTCCCAGTAAAATGAATTAGTTTTTACATATAATGTAACTTAATATGTGGTGAACAGAAGACAAGGCTAAATAATAGATAGTTTTTGTGAGTTATGGTACACAGTAAGCACAAATTGTATATCTTTGATACATCATAGATAAAAAATTATCCATTATTAAACCTTGTGTCTATATATATCTTTTATTTATCATATTATAAACTACGTTACATGTAAAAACTAACTAATAATATATTAAAGGCCTAATGCCGGTCGAAGCTATCTTTAATTGCTTCTTTAAATAATTCAAATTATGAATTATATATATAAATATATACTATATATATACTTGTATATATACCATATTTGTAGTCATATTCACTACGCGCCGAAATTGTTCCGGACTTTACAAACGCAGCTAAACTATTGAAATAATATCACAAATTAAATTTTGATGCTCAATAAACTATTGTAGATCTTAACCTAATACAATAGAATCCGTAAATGAATTTTTAATTATTGCGAAAAATATTACCTCGGCCGGTTACAAATATGGTTACATATATGCAAGTATATATAAGCAAACATATATAGTATACATATATATATAAAATTCATAATTTGAATTATTCAAAAAAGCAATTAAAGATCTAGCTTCGACCAGTTTTAATATGTATATTATTAGTGAGTTCTGCACGCGTCGGTCTTATGAGATAAAAATGTAAAAACTAACTTATTTCGGATCTCAATTTTTCATATAATTAATGCGTTCTTTGACCAAATAACATATATCTGAGTTACCAAATCTTTATTAAAATGAAAAATATGTAATAAAGATCACAAAAATATATAAACTCGATATACAATCGTCGTGTTCCAAAAATAAATTGGAATGTAAATGTATATTCTGTTCAGTTTCCAAATTTTAATACATACGAAGTACAGCTTATCTCCTTAAGTATATCAAAATCAATTGGAAAAAACAGAAGTAAATAAATATAAAGAAGATTATAGCAAAATAGCGTAAAGAAAGCACATTGTACGAGTTGAACAATTCCTTAACAAATCTATTGCCAATAATATACAAAAAATACAAAACTGAAGATGATATTGCAAATAAACAATATTGTAGTCGATTATTAAAAGATAATAATTCGACAAAAAAGGATTCCTTTATTTCTGGTTCAAAATTATTATCAATATGGTTGCTATTCAGTCTGAAAAAGATGTTTACTTAGAATTGTGCTCCTGAATATTAAACAATAGTGATTTTAATACCCAAGTCCTAAGAAGGAAACCTTTTCATCAAAAAGTAAATAAAATGCTTTATTTAAAAGTTTGAAAGTAATAATAATATCATTCTTTTTAGGACGTCCGCGTTTTATTATTTTTTGATGAGACAGAATATATTATGATATTTCTGTAGCCGCGGATGTAAAAATATATGGAGAAAATAAAATATAAAATTAGAATCGAAATATTTGCAAGCAATTATATATACAATGTTGGATCAATAATAATAGGATTACATGGCAAGCTAGTAAAATTGAAAATCTTATTTGATAAATTCTTAGATAAAATAAAATATTTAAAGATTTTGCAACAAAGTAAGAAAGCTAGAGAGAAAAGGTAAAAGATAATACATCAAAAAGAATTTAGCAGCAAATTTTTATTTTTAGCAAGACAACGACCCCAATCGTACAGTTAAAAATATCAAAGAACGGATATTATATAATATTTCAAAAATATTGCCATAAAATTCTAATCTAAATTCCATCGAGCATTAATGGAATAAAATGGGAACAAGAAATAATTATTACATCAAAAGAATCATTAAAACAAAATATATTAAAGTTTAACAGACTATTGATGCAAATGTCATTGTTAATTTCATATATTGGAAAATTGCTTCGGAGTTACAATTACATTTAAAGGACCAATTCGGTAACTAATTTTATTTTTATTAACATTAAAAGCATGGTTCGAATACTTTTGTGAATTGTGCTGATATCTCTTACTTTAATAAAAAGTTGTTAATTCAATTAGGTATTGTTATTTATTAATTTATTTATTTGGGGATAGTGTTAATCTAGTTAAAAAAGAGAAATCCTATATTTGGTTAAAGCGGATCTTAGTGCTTAAATACTTTTTGTGTGAATTTATCTACATATCTGTATCTACAAACTGCGCGCCAAAATCTTTTTCGGTTCTTGAAACGCATTCATGAGCAGAACGAAAGTAGTAATATCGCTTATTAAATTAATGAGCAAATCTAATAATTTTATATATATATATATATATTACATATATGCTAAGAAGCATCTTTTATAAGAACATTAATTATAAAATAATGACAAAAATCTCAATTTTTTTATGTAAGTACTTTAAATGTTCAAGATGATTTATGTAAAGTTACATTGCAATGCAGGGATTAGTTGCTCCGTAAATAAACATAATATGTATTTATTTCTTCCAAATCTTTGCGACTAATCTCTGAATTGCAATTAAACTTTGTATATACACATATATATATATTATTTCGAATACTTAAAGTACTTATACAAAAAATTGAAATGTTTGTTATTTTTTTAAATTTAGTTTATAATAATAAAAATAATAACAATTAAAGTAAATAAACAATAAAGAAAATATTATTTAATAAAAATGTAATATAACTTTCATATACATATAGCTTGTATATAGTTTATTTAAAATATAAATATTAACACATATTTGTAGAAATGAGTGCAGTACATTCATAATAAAATAACGCAACATATGTATATTTTACGTATAAGGTGAATGCGAAAATTCGTGCTCAATTTATTATTCAAAATTCAAACAGCTGCTATATTTTTGTTAAAAATAAAATAAAATCTAAATCTTACTATATCTGATGAGAGAATTTAAGAATCTGTTTTTTTAAATTGTGATGATTTTGATGCAGTTATAAGCAATCAAAGTCAAAATATTCTTTTTATTTAATTCGCAATAACTCATTGTCAGTAACAAAAAATCGTAGCAACATTTTTTAAAAATGATTTTATAGGGAAAACTTTAAGCTTTTACATTAGAAATTCAAAAAATTTTTGCTAATTTTTTTGAACATGTAACAGGTTCACAAAATGAAGAAAAAATTTCTCGCTTTGTTTAACTCGTAGTTTTCTATATATAAAAATTATAAAACTCACATGAATTCAAAAAATATAGTAATCATTCGAAAACAGAGATTTCAAACTTTAAAAACTCCCTTTTTTTTTAATTTAAATTTCGTTCATTTTTAACAAAATTGCAGCTGTTTGAACTTTGAATAATAAATCGGGCACGAATTTTTGCACTCACTCTATACTACAATATATTTTATATAAATTTTATATTTTCGATATTATGTAATGCGTAATCATTTAGATTATAAACGTACTGCCATTCGAATACTTTCCTGTATCATTATTTGCTCTACTGTATGTATAATCCTCTATAGAGGCGAGTACTCAAACTTTACGAGTGCAATAAAATATATTGTAATATGTGTTTGTATATATTTTCCAGAAGAGGCACTCGGCTTTATTCGTATGACTGTATCATGTAAGCGAGAGAGATTAATTTCTACAGTTTTCCAGAATGCGTGTTTAAGCCAGCGAGTCGGGTAAACGTCCAAGACACGCGCACGGCGAATTTGCGAAAAGTGTAACAGAATAATCGCGGGCAGCGCTGCAGCATGCTGCATAAACACACCGCGCGGTTAAATACGTCGTTAGCGTACCAGCTCCGCCAAGAGAAATGCCGCGTCGCGATTTCCTCGACGTTTCATATTTACCCGTATATGTAGTCGCGCTAAATCGTCGCCCGCCTTTTTTGTGGGCGAAAAACGTTCACGGGACGCCACGTATCGGAGCCAAGCGCATTCATTTCTCAAAAAGAACACAGTGGCCTTCGTGCAATAAGAAGTGCATAAATATTTCAAAGCGGGTACCGAAGTCTCGTATATAGGCGTGCACATGCACGGAAGAGTATACAGCGGCGCGTATAATTTTTCTATGAAGACAAACACTCCGGCAAGTTCTTTATGTAGAACACCCCCGTCGTGCGTCGTCCTGTTATGATTATTATGAAACCGGAACCCACTTGGGAAGTCTTCCGTATATATCTGCAGGAGTCACTGCGACGATCGTGTGTGATTTTATGATGGCGAAATATGTGTAGATATACAGGATGTAACTGAAATAACGCCCACTAATTATATAATGCTATTTCTAATAAAAAACTAAGACAAAAAATCTTCTACCATTTTGCAATTTTCGCAATATTTTTTTTTAATTACCCAATGAGCAAAATGTCTAAAATCGACGTATAAGACAGCTTTAAGATATCTTTAAGAGTTCTTTAAGAAAAATCTTCAAAATATTTCACAAAGAACATGGAAAGATATCTTAAAAATGTCTTATACATCGATTTTATCCGTTTATTCGGCAATATTTAGAAATTAATATCTCGTTAACTATTGCGAAAATTGCAAAATGATAGCAGACTTTTCGACTTAGTTTTTTTTATTAGGAATAGCACCGTATGATTAGTGGGTGTTATTTCAGTTACACCCTGTATAGCGGTGCGATAAAAATGCGACGAGTGCGTGCCACGGGGAAAAAGAATTTATAATTATCTTGTAACACACCTCTTGCACTTGACCCTTTAAATTAGATTCGCATTGTGGCAAGAAGCGCCACAATATTGCAGAATAATTCGACTAAAATCCCGTGAAATTTGTTTCTCTATGGGGCAATTATTCAATTGTATTCGTCCGGTTTCACTCCAGGTAGTTGTAAAATTATTACCGTTATAAATCGGAGAATTATAATTTGTGCCGTGTTATCAAAGTAATTTACTATTGTTGCTAATATTGTTACTACTCTGAATGTTCATTAAATTTTACATCCGTTATTAATATCATTTTGATCAAATATTTCATCATAGTTATAATCATGATGAAAGACATTTATCAATCAATTAAGATACTGACTGCGCAGCGTAATTACTAGCTCCCTAAATTCACGCTCTTCGGATTTGGCTTTTCGGTAAGCGGTACAGTACATACACCGTAGCGAGATACATCGGCGTCGCGTCGCCTGGCCGTAAATAAAGCGAACCAAGCGACGAAAGCGTATTTGTCCGCGATTGATTTCTCGCTGGTAATCGACGTCGGACCAACCATCCTCCCTCCCTCCCCCCCTCTCTCTCTCTCCACTGCGAGAGAGAAAAAGGGGGGGGAACCCTTTCCTTCTTCGTGGCGAAACGGATGTTACGGTCCGTCGCAAATGGATACCTATTGCCGCACACACGTACGTAGAGGATATACGCCGTACTTTTAAATACTCTCAGACAAGGGGCGGTTCAGTCCGACGCGACGGCAGTGAGAGAGAAAGAAAGAGAAAGAGAGCGAAAAGGCCCTGGAGAGAATCGATGCCCAACACACCAAAAGCGTCCTGGGATCAAACAGACGGGGTAATGGAATATCCACCCTTTCTCACTACCTTTTCTTCCGACACCGTTTTTCCTCGTCGCCTTACCAACCCTCGTAATAGAGCTCGCGGAAGCCCGAGAGGGCCCACGCGTCGATGCGATCAGTCGTCCGGTAAATAACTGCTGCGTCACCATCGCAGGGCTGCATTATTCCCGTCGCTACAGTAGCGGTCCTCCTGAGACGCGGCCGGTGAGAGAGTGCACTCGCATCATGTAGTTCGTGTGTGAGAGAAAAAAAAGTTTAATTGAAAGCTTCGACGCGCGCGCGCGCGAGACAGAGAGAGAGAGAGCGCTCGAACACATTTTCAAACTCGCCAACTTTTTGGGAGAGGAAACGGGGAAAAAACAATTCGAGGAACTCGAATAAAAAACAAAGAGAACGATCCAGACCGCATGAGACTTATTGACCGCACTAATAGTGTGCTATACGTCATCGATATAAAGGAAACAAAACGGTCTCAATTAGCTGTTCATAATTATCAAGTTCTCCAATGTTCTGATACATACATATATCTCTGTAATAGGTATCTCATCTCTCTTTTTTTTTCCTCATTTACTTCTTCTCTGGTATATTTGCAGATTTTAGATAAGCGACTTATTGATGCTTGTATCTAACATAATTTACAGATATAAAATATTTGTTAATAAATAAATCGTTAAACTTTTTGCTCTCTCTCTCTTATTACCGTTTATAAATACCGTTTGTGTATCATGATGCAATTTAATTTATTTGTACTATGTGTTTGCGCGATGTAAACAGATATGTATGTACATACGTACGTATCCGCGTTTGGGGATATTCAATGCAGCTAATAAAAGACATTTAATAATTATAACAATAATAACTCATATTATCAAGTTTATAATCGAATTTTAGTTTTAACTAAATTTTATCGTGTTCACATCTCTATGCGTTGCAGCAGCTGCGATTAAAGTTTTCGTTGTAATAGTTCCTTTGTAACGCGATCCTTGGAATAAGCAAGACAACGATACCGTATGCGTCGTACCACACGCAGTTTATTAACGCAGGTGATGAGAATTTCAGATCCTCGACGAGGAGGAGGAAAAGGAGAGGAAGAATCCGTGTCTGCGAAGTTTGCGAAGAATCCGTGCGAAAAGAGAGGAGCAGAAATTTCCGATTCTCGCGGAATCTAAGCAGAAACGTGGCGGCAAAAAGGGGGAATTTACGTAAATTTTACATTCTGGTGTACCAGGAGCTAGAGAGTCTTCATCCGGCGTGCGATAGCGAGGTCTGATTACCATTCATGGTAAATAGGTACGGCGCGGGCGCGATTCTAATCCGTCGACGGCGAGCGTAGCGTACGTGTTATCAATCCGCGCTATCGTCTCTGGATATTTTTCCGACTTCCGCAAGACTGTCAGATGTCCAATTTTCGACGTGACTCATAGAAACGGAAAATCGAACGAATTTTCAAAACGATCAAGAATCACGAATAATCGAATAATTCTTGTATTAATTGACGATCAGTCGGAAGTTTCATAATCCCTCTATAATTAGAGCTCTATAAATATCCCTCTATAATAATCAGTATAAAATTGCTACGTATCAGTAACGCTAAACCGTGAATTCGTAAACAATTAATGCATTATAATAAAATAAAACTAATTAGCAATAATCGTCCTGTGTTACTTACGGATTAATTAACTTGTAGATTATGCTTTCTATTTCGCTCCTGTTGCCAACTATTTTCATTCCGCTTTCCTTATCATAATTATATTAGTAATGAATGTAAAGTGTTTGAGAGCTTCATTACCCGATTTTTATTTGAATCAGGATTGAATCTCCATTGAATGTGAGAAGAATACTCGACCATGAATTAGGTCAATTTCTTAATTGTGTTTCGGGACTAATATGATATGCTTATTAGGTCAAGCATGGCGGTCATTTGCGCTCTACTCTTGTAAATCTAGAACTCTACGAGTAGGTATCGTCTTCTTTTTCTTCATAGGATCGTAATTTTTTATAGTTTAGTATAGGAAAGGCGTGCACTGGTATATTATAGAGCTGATTGGCTGTAAATCTTGTGATCATAGTGCCATTTTGTTTCCTTACTGCGATAGCCAATCAGCCCTTACTCTTCAATGACGAATCTTTGGTTTTCTAGGACTCTACCCACGGTGTATTTGAAATCGCGTGGTGCGGTCTAAATTGGAACGTATAAATTGGAACTGTATAAATAAATCAAACGGATAAATAAATCCGGCAACCCGTGTTTGTTAGGAGCGGCAGATTCGACTGCAAAACATGGATTTTTAAATATCACATGGTGGAAACGATAAGAACGTATGTATATATATCGGAAAAGTCGTAAACGCGAGTGACAGAGAGGCAACGGTCGTCTGACTAATACCTATCATCGATGGCCGTACCACGTCTTTTATGATCCGTACCTTCATGTCAGCCATCAAACCCTAGTTGACGACAAACAAACGCCACGCGGATAGTGAAGCGGCCAATATCATCAATAAAGCCCAATCGTGATAAAACCATCCCGACGCGAACATGGTGCCTTTAATAATATAGATTATGTTTACGCGGCTTACGCTGTATAGTAGATAATATATAGAACGATCTACAATGCTGACGTAACTATAACGAGCAGATAAACGCCCGATAGTTATGTACGGTGGCACCGACATTATATTTATTGACTATCTTCGTAATTTCCATATCGTATTTTTCGATGATCGAATTAAAACCTCTTTATTCTATTTCACTGCATTATCTTGTCGTCGCCGTAGGTGTAAACTAGTAATCAGGGTTGGGCATGTATTTGATGAAATTACTTTTATTTGAAAAACAGTATTTATAAGACAACGTATTTTGTATTTTGCATTTCAGTATTAATAACGAAAGATTGAAATTGTATTTTGTATTTCTAAAAATACTAAGATCAATCTTATTATTTGAATTACAAAATACAAAAAGCTTTAATTCAATCTTCCGATTTTAAATACAAAATACGTAATATTTTCATGTGCTCTGCTGAAATATAAAATACAAAATACACTTGTATTACAAAAAATGTTTTAAATAAAGGTATTTTATATACATGTTCCCAGTCCTGCTAATAATGAAAATTCGTTACTCGTATTACACTGGATTAAGTATCTAAATGTAAGGTAAATAAATTTTGAAAAATAAAATAATACATGTACCTATATATTGTCTGTTAAATAACGTGACAATATTATTAGGGTATTTATCAATATTATTATACTTATACAATACTATTAGGGTATAATCGTTTAAAATATTTATATGTTTTTACATATAAGGGCTACTGCAAGCAGGTGTGGAAATTAGGCGCTGTACAAAGGCACATTAATGAGAGGGGTGCCTCTCTTTGGTTAAGTTTTAAAAATCCATTTTCTATTTCTGCAATATGCACCAATTGTTTGTTTCTGTCAGATTTAATTACTTCCGAAAACTGTACATAAATTTAGAGAAATTATATTTCAAAATCTAAAATCCCCTAGAGCGAAAACATACATGAAAAGTGAAAAACTGCGTTATTAATTTCAATGGCCAAATTTTTACTTTTCATATTTCCGCTTTAGGAACAAGTTACAATACCCTATAGAGCAAAAATTGCTTTCTAAAGATATTTAAATAATTATTTTGAAAAGTGGCTTATTTAAAACATTGATAAATAAAAATATTAATAGGGGCGCAAAATCCTCTTTGCACAAAGGCGCCTTATATGTCAGCGGTGCATTAATCTAGTGCAAGTGATCGAATTCGCTATAGAAAAAAGTCGATATTTTCGTGTGAGGGAGATATGTATAATAGCGTAGACCGGATAAGCGCGACGGAGCGGAGGGACTTAACCGTTTGCGGGTGATTTCTGAATCTCTTCACATCTCTCGGAGAAACGACCGTTTGGAAAGCGCGACGCGTACCGTCGAGCGTAACTTCAAAAAGGTGGTACCTTTTGAAGTCGTCCATCGAGAGTGACGTGGTATCTTCACTCCGCGAGTGGGACTTCAAAGAGGTGGTTCCAGGGCAAAACTCGATTGGCCGGCCAAAAAATGTCGAACTCGAAATTCTCTCCTCTTCTCTCCGAAAAAGAGAATTGAGAGAGAGGGAGAGAGAGAGAAAACGAGAAAAAAGCGCGGTGGACGCGGGGTACAGCTGGAAGGAGGATCCACCTGGCGATGACACGGGGCCGCGCGCGAGCAATCGAGCATCCGTGCGAGCCGTGCGAGTGTGTGCTCTCGCTCACTCGCTCGCACGCTCGCGTTCTACCTGCGTGCGTCCATTGACGCTGCGCTCGCCGCGGGCAACAATGCCAAATCACCGGATACGTCGCATCCGCAAAACTGATCGCTCGGCGGCCGGAATTTCCGTCCGGCCTCCACCCCCAACCCCGTTGTCCTTCCTGCGTACGCGTGTGAGTGCGTGCATGGCCGCTCTAGGGTGAACGCCGAAGCGAATTAGAATCATCGACCGGCACGGGCAGCGCGGCGCGGAACGACGCGACGCGACGCGACGCAACGGGAGGTGTATCACGAGATCCGGCCAGGCGCGGATTTCACGCCTCGTGCTGCCGATAAAGGCTGCGAGAGCGGATTTTAGGCGCGTCGATTTACGGCGTGCGTCCGCGTTTAGGTGGCGTCAATTTTAGGCGCGCCAATTTCGAGACCGCGTCGATTATCAGCGTCGAGTACATATAGAATCTGCCGCGCTGCGGTGAATTTTTAGGCGTGCCAATTTCACACACGCTTGATTTTACATACGCAAATTTTTTGTCCCGCGCGCGTGTAGTCGAGTAGTTCGTTACATTAACGAGTAAAAAAAAATGGTTCTCCGTAAATTTCACACAGATAACGTTATTAAATTTCAAAGCGCGCGAGCGCACGTTTTACAAAAATACACGTGTATGTCCTACTCTTCTGATATCCTATTTCGCTAACCGTTTCATATTGCTTCGAAAGTTTCGCCAAATAGATATTTTTAATTTAAAATATTTTCGGAACTTAATTTAAAATAATTTCTCTCTGCGACATAAAAAGTGTACGATCGGTCGCAAAAATATGGATTTTCGCAAAAATAAAATGACCATAAAACGCAGAGTTAATAGTGTTGCGTGGCGTTTTAATAGTCCAGTAAATCAGAAGTATAAATCAATGAGATGGTGGATAAAAGCGTGGGCGGACGGCGATTTTTAAGCACAGCGCGATCAGCGCGTGATTACAAGCCCCCTTCGATTGTTATGGCGAGTAAATTTAATCCCGTTGCAGATCATATTTTGTTGATATTAGAAAAAAATTCCTTTATACTTCATGTGAAATTAACGGAAAATCAAAATTGTATTTCCGGTCGTCAATAAATTAACATAAAGTCATTTGCTTTTATAGTCAAAATTGATTCTACAATGCAAATCGGGTTATCTAAATTCGACCGTAATGTAATCGAAACTCACAATGACGGCTAAAATCGTATTTCCTCGATACAATGTTAAATTTATAACGAAATAATAACATAATGCAATAGGAATTAATTATAGTTAAAATTAACTGCTAGGTTGACTAGAGTTCTAAACTCGTCATTCCAGCATTCGATACCCCTGCCCCTATCTGAGAATGATATTGAATACAATAAAAAACTGCTCACTTATTTCAAAAGTAACACAATTAAAACAATGTGATTTTCGAATTATGAATCAGTTAAATAAACATTAGCCTATTAATTATCAAAAGTGAATTGCTAACGTAACTTCATAAATACTCATCAAAATCGTCAAAATTCAAAAAAGATGATTTTCTAGGGGTTGTGCAACGAAAATGATAAAAATGACATTTAATCATGTTAAAAATATGTATGTCCTTTTTGCCAATTATTTGATTAGCCAATAATTTTTTGTCTAGTTAAAAGAAATAGTTTTTCCTTTTCTGAAAAATTTTAATTTTTTTGAGTGTCACTTTTGAAGCAAAGGAGTAAAATGTTCGCTTTTTTTTTATCACGCGACATTCTTCTTATATACAAATTCCAAACGGTCAGTGTGGCGGCTAATCGAACATAATCATTATTTCAGCGAAAAAGTCGTTCGGTGGATGAGCCGGCTTTTTGTCATGAACACAAGGGTTAAGGGCGGATGAAAGTGTAAAGGTGCTCGATGTGCCCCCGATTACCGGATAAAATCACGCGCGTGGTGAGATTCCTATCTATACGGATGCAATCATGTTCGCTCACGAGTAAGTATCGGAGATATATGACCGCATTATACGGAGTGTTCAACAACGACGTTACATCGTAACTTTACGATCTCATGTCAAACGAAAATATGTTGGATACACTGCTTATATATACGTCGTATCTGTCTGATTCCGATCGTACTTTTGTATCTTTATATCTGACGGAACTGAAATCTGTACTGAAAAAAAAATTCCTAAATTTAAGTAATATTTTCTTGAATAGTACACAGTAAAAAAATTTGTGTATTTGTGTTGGGAACGGTCCATTCACGTTTGTGTTAACAGTTTGTGTTGAATTTTTTAACATATTCGAGTATTAATTTAACATAATGTGATTATGTTATTTAAAGATTTTTGTGAAATTGATATTCAATGTTTCTTAGTGTCAAAATGACATAATTTATGAGTAAGTGAACAAGTAACATAAAAATAATGTGTTTTAAAACGTAAAGTGTAAGACAAATGAATGAAATATATGTTAATTTAACATATCATAAATATTAATTTTCTGAAAAAAAATATGTTCCCACGATTTGTTTACAAACTGTGTTATCTTTGTTCGTATTTATTCTTTTACATAAGATTTGTGTTACCTTCTAACACATTCATCTTGTGTAAAATTAACTCAAAAATTTAAGTGGACCGTTTGTGACATGCGATTTATGTTAGATTCAACACATTTTTTCCATCTGTGTACTAAGTAAACATTTCTTTACTGCAAATAAATATTTATTTAAAAAAAGAAAGTAATACTTAAATAATATACGTGTATATTTAGTAAATATTTATTTGCAATAAGAAAATGTTTACTTAGTACTGTTCAAGAAAATATTACTCAGATTTAGGAAATTTTTTTACAGTGTAGGAAAAAGCGGAAAGCCAACTATAAAAATCATAATCATTTATAGAGAATCGGATGAAAGTGATATAGAAAAATAAAATAGTAGAAATAGTCGAAATCCAATATAAAAAAATATTAATAGTAAAAATTAATAAATAGTAAATAAAAATGCAAAAAGTGTAAAACAAAATAAGAAGACCAGAAAACAAGTAAAAGAACAAGTGATATTAAGTTAATAAATAATAATTTGTGTCAAATATAATTGTCAAATAAATCTAATTATGTAAGAGAAATCCTATATTCGGTCAAAGCGGATCTTAGTGCTTAAATATTGTACTTCAGTATGAATTTATACACTTGCATGTTCAATTCTGCAAGCCGCGCACAAAATTTGAGCAAATATAGGATTTTTCTTACTTAATTAGATTTATTCTTATCGGTTCAATTTCGTATTAAAACTGTCAAATAATTTCTCAAAAAAATAATAGGACATTTCGAATACATAGCCTTCATCAGCTAATCAAGTCGATAGTGAGAATATAAAAATAATTTAAATGTTACAACGCGCGCGCAAGAATAGAAGAATAAAATTAATAAATAAACCAAAATTTAAAAAATAAAAATAAAAGAAAAAATTATAAAAATCAAAATTAATAAATGAATTAAAATTAAAAAGAAAAAATAGATAAAAGATTAAAAAGTAGAAATCGTTCTTCGGCGTGCGATTGCTAAAACATTAATTTCTTTTAATCAGTTTTAATTGAATACGAGATTTATTAATGTTACAATTAATGCTAACCTCAGACAAAAAGATTCTCGATGGGCCACTCTTGCAGTGCACCAATGCAGACCCGCGAGAGCCCGCGGGTCGCACTCGGAAAAATTGTAACGATGCACGTAGCCAATTAAGTGAAAATCATACTGCCGCGTCGCTCGCGGGTTTACGCGCCACAGCCATCCATCTTTCACCTCCATTTCTTTCTATTAGCCTCTTTTTTAACAGAGCATAAAAGATTTTTACGGTGCATATTCTGGGAAGCTGTTGCGGAATTAAATTAAATATTATCATCGAACCAGGAAAGGAATACGACACCGAGTTCCGGCACAGCGCGTCGCATATCTGAGAGGAATATATGCGCGTCGCAGATAAAAGCTTCAACTCGGATGAGAGTACGAAGCTTTGAGAGTTCTAGCTATCTCGCGAGTCGGATTGCTAGGCGAAATCGCGTACGGCCAATCGAGTTCACGATTAAATATTTCAGATACAGGTAACGTGCGTAATGCGCATAGATATGTGTGTGCATAGACATGTCTGTATGTATTATGTATATATAATATATATACACACACACACACATATATATATATATATACAGGGAGATGCAAGATTATATAGCCTATCTCTCAGACAAGGATAGATACTTTGAAAATTATTCAGGAAACTGTCACAAGTTGAGAACTCGTGTAATACATATATTATAAGGCCCTTTGTTTCGCGAATCCAATCTCGCAGTGCTACTTGGTTGTACAAAAGGGTTTGAGCGGGTTAGTATATATACGTACATCCCTTTTCTAGAAAGGAATCAAAAAGGTTTTCGTATTTGCCGAAGGTATACGCAGGTACACGTCAGGTATACGTTCAAAATGGTCGGATTAAATCTGGATTGATCGTGATTCCGCAGGCAAAATGGAAGATTTGATGACTGCGTAGTGAAACTATGATGTTTAGTGATCCATGTGGCTTGTCAAATTTGTAAAATTGAGCTGTTGTCATATGTCGATTTCGATATCTGAGGAAATTACTGAAACAAATTACAAAATAATATATTATTTCGTTGTGTGTGTGTGTGTGTGTGTGTGTGTGTGTGTGTGTGTGTGTGTGTGTGTGTGTGTGTGTGTGTGTGTGTGTGTGTGTGTGTGTGTGTGTGTGTGTGTGTCGAGATAATGTATTTATATATTATACTTTTTTCGTCTGGACATGTCTCACGAATTATGTTTGCATTCCTATAAACATAAATACATACCTATATAAATCTGTCCATTTAAATTCCCGATCGCAACAATCTTGCACATCATCGATACGAAGCAAATAATTTTTATATTATCGCGCATGCTTTGTTTGATAAATACTATAAAATTCAGTTCGAAAAATAAAACTTTTTCCTTTTAATATAACGTGTAGATCATCCCGACACTCCCTTGCCCTATATATATCAGTATGTATATTTGACATTTTCCGAAATAAAAGTAGAAACACCGGGGCGCACGAGGTTAAAATAAAATGCATGGATGTATTGTGTCATATTTTAATCACCGAGCATGACAGCTGACGAATTTCGTTCTGAAAACTACAGCAGTCCGAGAACCTGATTCTATCAGGTGATATAAATATAATTCGCTCAGCTACACACACACACACACACACACACACACACACTCTCTCTCTCTCTCTCTCTCTCTCTCTCTCTCTCTCGGAATTAAGGTGGATCTGGGTTTTTGTTTTTCTTCAAATTACTTATTGCGAAATTTGATTGTTCTCACATGTTATGTATTTATTTTAACAATTTTTTTTCCCTTAATTTCCATTTACAGAAATTAATTCCTTTGCTAAGATTTTATAAAGTGGTGTACTTATAAAATATACACTAACTTTTGTTAAATTAAAAATTGAGAAATTGAAAGAACGAGATTTACAAAGAATGCAGAGAAGAATGCGAAAACGAATGGATAGAAATAGACAAAAAATATTTTATTTTATGAATATTTCAGTCACACGCAATTCGCGATTGATATCTTTCCTTTATGAAACCGCGCGTTTGTCTAGTACTGTCCTTTAACTGACAAGTAGGCAAACTTCCATTTGTATTGTCTGTCCCGCGTGCTTCTCGATGTTTTATTTTACAGACCATTTAAATTTATAACATTCTATCAAGACGTTTTGCGTCCAAGTTAACCATTTATTTTCGCGCTTCGCGAATATTCATTCATGATAACAATCGAGATCTTCGGCGGTCGAACATCGACGAGGTAAAATAATTCTCATTTAACGTCATAGATTCCAGTTCAGCGACCGGTTTTGTCTGGCTCGATACAAATTTATCTGCGTCGGTTGCATTGACATTCGAAAAATTCAATCCTATACAATGCAACAGGTAATTACTAAACATAATTAACGAACTAACGTCAGCTGACAACGAGATATGATTAGACGTGTCATGCGGTCATGTTTCCCGTGTTTTTAAAGATTAAAGTCGCATAAAGCGAGGATTCTATTTTGTCCGCTCGCGATTGTGTGGTAAACTCACGAGTGACGTGACTTCGCGTTTGCACAGCATCATGATTAGGCATTGGGAATATACGATGCATACATTTCCGAGATTCAGAGATATGCTCATATTTTTTTATAGTATTGTTTTGAACTCTTTCACGCCATCAGTCTCAATTTATGAAAGATTCTAATGATTAATACATTTACAAAATTTTAGACAAGTCGCTGAGGTAATAGAAAAGTGACACAAGTAAAAAATTAGCATTAAGGTTGCAGTATTCGAATTTTAAAAACTCATGATATATAGTTTTAAAGTTACAATTGCAATACATATAGTTGCAAATATGACACGGAATTAAGAAAGTGATGTAATGCATATTCATCTTAATTAAAATGTTGTTCCAATTTAGAATTAAAAAAATATTCTACTAAAAGGTTGCTAAGATGTGTCACTTTTCTTTCAACGCAACGCAATATCTAGAGAAGCATGTGAATATTTTGCTATTTTATGTATATTATTTCTATACTATAATAGTGAACATTGTGAGAAAAATTAAGAAATTTCTGCATAAAAATATACTTTTTCAAAACTGTTTCGTAAAAAAAAAAGATATTAATGAAATTGATCTCAATTTTACTGCTTTTCTTAATGAATCAATAAAAAGTAAATACCTACCAATATATTTGTATCACAAAAAATAGAAATAGAGGAAATAAAATTTCAATGTAATGACTGAATATAACGAGTCACTTGAATTTCACAAAACGAACATTTGTCATTTCAAATTTTGCTTTTTCTATTACATTGAACTTACACAAGTCCATGATTTTTCAAATGTCAACGGTATAATATGCCAAAATTAGTTGGATCACTTTATCCGAAATTTTCCCAACCGACCTATTTCTGTTACTTATCGCGCTTGCCGTTTGCGTCGCGAAATATCATTTGCTATTTTTATGACCTAAATTAAGTACGTCTGCTCTTCGCTGGTGAAGTAAACGCATCTTAAAAAGATTTATTCAGATAATTGCTAAATAAAAGCTTCATTTTCGAGGCTTTTCTTAGAAGGCATGATATAAATTCAACTTTTAACTGGAAATATACATTATAAATATACATATATCATCCAGATTTGATGTACAAATCAAATTTAGACATTCATTTTAAATTTTCTCATTCTAAATTATTTTTTTTGATCTTATAAACACACTGTATTGCAGAAAAAACAAAATAAAACGAATAAAAATTATTGAATCTCGGTTATATTGACGAGTTCATTCTTACGTTTTTAAAGTACCGCGGGTACGCAATGCAGCCAATTACAATGCATTCTTCATGCAATCACGAGATGAAAATACAGCGGAACGTAGATTGCACAGTGCGCGTGTCCTTAAGGGACTAATAAGGAAAATAATCCACCGCTTTTAATTAAGCCGCAGCTGACTTCCGCTGTAGTTGCATTGTAATCCTGGCATTTTTGTTTACGGAAAGAACAAGAAGAGGAAAAAACCGGAGAACCTGCATTCACGACCATTTTGGCGTTTAGTTCCACCGCGACGATGCGGAGTCATAGAGCGTATCGAGCAACGAAACACGCTCATTCTTCCGGTGATTCGCTCGATTTTCGAAAAGGTTAAAGCTCTATATTTGAGCAAGCACTTTAACGGGCAATGTCGGCATTTCCCTCTTTGCCAGCCGGAAATCATCGTCATAATAAATTAGTTCGCAACTAAAGGTTGCGCGCGCGGCGCGCCGTAAGTGAATTTTAGAATTATCTAACTGCCGCGCGCGTTCTATAGTTCGAAATTAATTAACAAATTAATTAACACGGAGCAACGCGAGCGAGCGAGCGAGCGAGCGAACGAACGAATGAACGAACGAGCAAACGAACGAACGAACGAACGAACGAGCGAGCAAGCGAGCGAGCAAGCACGATTTTCTACGACAAATCGCGATCTTACCTCCGAAAGCATAACTCGCGTAAGCTTGGCTCTAACGACTCCGAGTTCTGCAATTTAATAGATGATAGTTTACCGTTTTGTCTGTGCTCTCCTCTCCGCTCGGTTGATGCAGCGGTATTAAACGCCATGAATTTGGAAACTATTACGTTATATTTACCCGAAACATCTTAGTAAATCATTACATTGTTGGAAATGTTTGTGAATTTACAATACTCTTACAATAAAAATATGCAGTAAGTTCACAAATAATGTAACATTTTGCTGTGATTTCACAATATTTGCAAAATAGAAATTTTGCTATGAATTTACAAAACTGGCGCGTCGCGCATGCGCATTTTAGATTTGCATTTTACCACAAAATGTTATTGTAACACCTATGTAGTTGTTCACAATATAGTTCATTTAAATTTACAGCACATTTTTGTTGAATAAAAACACTTTTAACACTTTCGGAAGTTTACAACAGAAATTTCTTACAGTGTAGAACATACTGTGCACACACACACACACACACACACACACACACACAACAATTAAAGTATTACAAATAAATAAATAATTAAAGGCTTTTTCACAAAATCTATAGCCATATATATATATATATATATGTATGTGTGTATAAACACTAAAAAGTTTGGAAACGAAAAACTCTTCATTTCCACAAACCATTGTATAAGTATAATAATTTTTCTCCAGATTATATAAGTATAAGATCAAAGCTTTACGCTTGATTAATACTTTAATGGCCTATTAAAAAAACAGAAACTACTGAATTTATTTTTATAACATTAATAGCGATAAAGGTAAGAAAGAAAATATTATTTAAAGTATAAAGCAATAATAGTTTTACTTTTTATTTACAAATTATTCTTAATAAAAATCCTTTGGAAATGTCAAATTCCTATATTTTGATTCTTGCCGAAACAAAATTGTTAACAATGTGACGCTGCTGATAGAGAACGAGATTTGACGCTGCGAGATCTAGTTGACCTAGATTTAAAAAATGGATTTATTTGGTTTTTGTGCGAAACCTTTCAATTGTCTCTCTTATTCAGGTGAATTAATCACTTGAGAGCGTAATTAATATTCAGCGTTGAATATTATAAACTTGCTATAAAAATTTTTACCAGCTATAGGTCAATTCCAAATTTATTTGCTGATCATCAAAATTTTATTCGAGGAAAATAGAATGTTTTTACATTTATATCGATGTTATACAAGCAGACTCGTATTTTATTTAAATATGTGATTTTAATATATAATAATAATAATATACCTGCGCATACCAAATTTCCGACTGACACGTAGGGAGAAATTAAAATAATTCGAAAATGATTTTATCAGAGTGCATATCGCGTTTCTCAGCGAACGGTGCCATTCGGGAAAAAAACCTAGCGCGGTGTAGGAAAACGTGTTGCAAGCGCTTCAGTCGACGATCCAAGCAAGAAATTGCAATATCGCGGCTTGATAGCGAAAGGATACGTGCCATTATTACCGTGAAAAGCGGATTTGTTCCTTTCGTCCCTTTGCATGGCTTGTGCACGTGCGAGAGGATATATGCTAGTTATTAAAATTGAATACAAAATTCGTTTTAAAATCGACATCTTCGTTGCATTGACGTTTTTCGCAAAAATAGTAATTTTATTAAATTAACAGCGTATATACATATTTAATTCTTGTCGAGTGAGAATTTATTTCTGATACGTTTAATATTGAACAGCTCAACTATTAAATGTTATATAAATCTTCTGTTGGGACAAAATTCAGCTGCGATTAATCGATTCCGCAGTGATCATTAATTCGTAAAAATCCTTGAGACTTTAATTGTTTGTAGAACTTGGAAACTATCGACACTTGGTGGAAACCCGTCCGACAATCTTTTTATTTCTCAAAGACCCTGCATAATAAAACGGGAATAATTTATCGGGAACTGTCGGCCGAAAACGTGCAATTCCTAGTTGCTGTCCTCATCGATCGCGATGTTTCCAGAGTCGAAGGAAAAGTCGCGATTGCACCCCGCACCCGCGATTATTAACAGTGTTGCGCGGCGTTAATAGTCTGGTAAACCAGAAGTATAAATCAGAGGAACGAGCGCGCGCGCGCGCGCGCGAGAGAGAGAGAGAGAGAGAGAGAGAGAGAGAGAGAGAGAGAGCGCGGCGGCGGCCGTACGCTTCTCGCAGAACAATGAGTAATTCGCGGCGGCGAAATCCATTATAAATTGCAGTTAATGTAACTATATTTTTCGCGTGATATACGCTATCTACCTATCCCACTCCTCTCCTCCGCCGCGTCCCCGCTCCTACCTCAGCGCGAGGATTTGCGAATAAAGCACGGATATTATGCGCTCTGGCGCCGGCCCGGGGGTAGTGGCTGATTTCCTGCGCACTTTATCTGTACAGCCATTCTACGTTTCCTTTATAGACCTCGTATTATTCTTACCGCGCCTTCCCCTCGAACCCTTTCTCTCCCTATCTCCCCGTTCGACTCACGGCCGTGGCCCCCGCGATTCACCGCCGCCTCCGGGCCACCACCCCGTGTCAGGATGTAAAAGCGGTGGTTAAACGGCGCGCCTTCGCCATTAATCACTCCCGATCGCGATATTACGCGAGGAATCCGCGTGTTGGTTGGTACACGTCGCGATGAGCCGGCGCGGCGCGGCTTTTTATCTGCGATCGCGAATCCGCGGCTTCGCGATTTCAAATAGAGACCCTTTGCTCGCTCGCGCGCAATTACTGCGACTGCCGATCTTCGTGCAATCGCATCTTCATCGATTTAGAGGCACGTCTCTGCTCTTTTCGTGCAAACACGATAGTTTGCACATTTATCGATACACAATATCGGTACACCACCGAACAGACACATCGAGGATGATAAATGACGCGAGCTATTAACGAGCGATTGTCGACGTATCTGAGGATCTATCAACTTGCTTGCTTTCGCCTGTAAATCTTTCGATTAAACCATAATCGATTTTTTCTCTCAAAACTGTGGAAATTTGAAAACTTTTTGAATTACAAGGGATCGATAATGCGTGACTTTACTTGAGCAAAAATGGCGCTATCAAGATAAAGAGAGCTCCTGAACAAAGAGTTCCCGATTCGATTTTCAAATTGCGCACGGATTACAACACTCGAAGTTTCATATCGATGTTCGCTCCAGTTGAAGAATGATCGGCGAATATAAGCATTTTTTCGCGTCCGATATTTGAAAGGTACAATACCTGGATTACAAGCGAGTCTTACTCGGAAGATGGCCAGATTTACTGCATCGCGTCGCTTGGAGTATGCTTCCGCTATGCCTGTATATTTTATACGTATACGCTTTTGAGAAGATGAAACCCGTTTCACTTGCAGCGCATTTATTCCTCGACGATATGGAAGGGAAGAATGTCGAATAACGCGACCAATACACAATCTGTCGATTTGTATCAAATAATAATTTAAAAGCTCTTGTAGTTTCCAAGTTTTGCTCTCTCAAGTCATAGATGCGTCGACGTCGGTAAAAAGAATTGACGGCGACGGAAAAAGAAGAAATGCGAGCGCAATGTGCAAATAAGCGTTGGGTTCAGCTGCACATTAAACAACAAGCCTAATTACGTAGACTGAACTACAAAACAACTATCGACACAATCGGCCAGCCAGCCGACGCGATGCCAGTGGCGCGATCATCGATAATCGATCGTGGCAATCGCCGTCGCTTTTTACCGTGTCATTTGACGGAGTGATACGCCTAACGAGCGCGTCCATCTCCACGAATGAGGGAGATGTATAAATCCCGGACGTCCCAGACGTGCTCGAAATTATCGGGTCGTCCTAAATGAACGCGACGTAATTCGCTCCTTTTTTTTTTCAACGTCGCCAAAAAAAAGACGACAGCGAGCGACGTTGACGGCGTTACAATACGTCGACCTTTATCTCTCGTCACCTTTTCACTCACTCGATCGCAACTACTGTGTAACAACATCAGCGTTACCCGACGAAGAGTGTTTCGAGAAAATCCCTAAAATCCACGAGAAAGAGAGAGAGAAAAGGAAAAAACAGGATTAAATTAGAAATATATCATTCGCGTCACGTAAAAGTCAACTCTTTGTCACGTTATATTATTATCGAACGCATATAGCAATGTATTGCGTCTTTCGCGAGTGATATAAAAAGTTGAGTAGGATCAAGCGTATACGTAACTTGCATATTTGTAATTCAGATTATACAACGGAGATTTAAATCGCGTCTTTTGTTTTATCCGGCGGTTCACACGTGCGAACGGATCTCGCGTCACGTGTCACGCGTGTCGCTAGGTGATGCGTTTATGTGATATTCCGACAAGAAAAAGCCAAGATGAATAATGCAGAAAGTGATTTTAATGCAGAAAGGAGATAATTTTCTATTCGTTTTATTATTTAATATTTAATATAGCAGGACGTGCGATCTTGCGTGGCGATAACGACATTACCCCTACCAATCTCCGACGAAGTGTTCCGAAAAAATAAAAATACCTACCCCAAAATTAGAGAGGAGATAGAGGAATAAAACGATATCCGTGCGCGCAAGGATTACCGAAATGCAAACGCTCGTATGCGCGAATATTGCATTCGCATTTTAATCGCTCCTCTGATATATAATTACGCTGCCGTCACCTGCATGAAATACACCAAAGCCTAAGCCACTATATAACTACAAAACGGAGGTCAACGTATTCCTGTCAACGCATTGTCCTGCCGAAGTAGATGCGTTTAAAGAAGAGAGTAAAGATTACACTCGCACGATTATGCTATTCCATATAACGTCGTATTCGCACACACAAAACTTGCGTTTAATCGGCAGCCTTTCGTTCCCTTAATCGATCAGCTCCTTATATCGGAACTTTCAAAAATATGATGACACATAAAATTAACAAGAAAAAGTAGCTTCGTTATTGATTTACATTTCTGAATATTAATGCAAAAAACATTATTTTTTTTTATGTCATCCGCTGAATTTTTCTCGTAGGCTCATATTCTTTATCTCCGTCTACATATTATCAACTATGCAATTTATTATTATTTTGGTCAGTATTTTTATTTGTATGTTATTTTGAATTGCTATTATTTTAATTTGCTGTATTCTTCATTTGAAATTCATCATCTTTCTGTATATTTTTTCAGCTAACAATTTATTATTTTTACATCCCTCTATCGGCAATGTGAAATTTTCACTCTTTGTCCTGGGTCTTTGCAAACTTCAGTGCAAATTTTTATGTTGTTCCGGACTATATAAAAATCTGAAAAAAAATTCTTGCATACTTATGAAAGCCTTAACAAAGAGTTTCTACAATCACAAAAGTCGGATTGTATGTATATTACTTATTTTTTTACAGATTTAAATTTATCTACTAGAATTACTTATACTTTTCTTGTTATTTGCATTTTCAATAAAGTTATCATTATTATTATTATCTCGATACTTTTTCCCTCGTGCACGAGCATGTTCTTAAGGATTCTGAACGTTTCTCGAATACCTATGTGCAAATTATCCCCGAAGCAGAAGCGTAAGTCAAAATCATCGTGATCCGACTTTCTAATCCCTGTCGTCCCATTAATTCTAATCCTAATTGCCGTATTAAGACGGCGTGTAACCCAAGTTAGCCAGATCCCAACTTACAAGGGATCGGACTCGCGTAAGACTCCCGAATAAACTGTACGCATAAACTTCACCGAAAAATTGCAATATAAATCCAATTTCGTGGATAAGTCTTACGGTAAATTCCGTCGCCCGGAAAAATTGACGCTCGCACAAAGGCATCGTTGGTCTCCGAACCTTTACCTAAGTCGGCGGCCGATCTTTTGCGGAACACAATAGACGATTTTTACGACGCTCGGGGAGAAGTCGCGCAAAATGGATTAACGTTCGACGGGGTAATCTCATAAAATGAAAGATTCTGAGTAACGAGCGAGTGATAGTGAAAGACTAGCCGCACACAGACCCGTAGAATCGTTCATTGCCAAGCAGCAACACTCGCTTTCCTCTTTCTTTGCAAAAGCAAAAAATTGAAATCGGGACTTCTCAAATTCAGTATAACGATGATAGAGTGGAACTCTTTTGGACTCTTTTGGACGGATATTCTTTTGACCATTAGGAATTTTGAAATTTGTATTTCGTATTAAATAAATCTCGGTGATCGAACTTTGACTTGAAATAATCCCGAGATAAAATGCAGAAGATATCTATTATTCATTTACCATTGGAGGCTAAGTTCTCGACTTTCAGATATTGACTCTGCAATTGAACATTCCAATTTCAGTTCCAATTTCGCGAAAGCAAAGGCAGCTGTCCCTCGAAACATTATATGGGAAACATTATATCGTTTTACTGTCATTATATCGTCTTACTGTCATGGGTTTCGCAAAGTATTCGTTCCGGGTAAATCTATTGTCCCCTGGACGTCGGAAGGTCCGGACGATTTTCTTCTCGCGACCTCGATCAGCCACGTAAGTTTGGTCGCTCCAATTTTCAAGTTAAGCGTTTATAAATTGATGGCCGAAACTCCGTCGGGATCGACGGTCGTTTGCACGATAAATACGAGGAGGTCGCTTTCGAGGGGACCCGGCGGTCCAGGGAAACTGATGCCAACCGCCCGTACAAATATTGGCTCCTGTGTCATGGCGGGGTCTTCCGTCGTGCAAGCCGCGTACGCACGCAGGCGCATCGTGCACGCACATAGTGTTGCAGCCATGTACGGACGTGGCATGAACGTGTATATACGTAGGATATACGCAAACGTATGTGCATGTGTCCACGCAATCGCACATACACATCCGACGCTCACCGTAGTTTGCGACCGTGTACCGGGTGTCGTACCGGAAATCCGTATCGGACTTGGCCGTCGATAAGGTCGCTGGGTTCACCTGGCGCGCCGCGCAGAGACCTTAACCGAACCGGACTAAGCATCGACGTTGAAAAATCGTCCGACCGTTTTCCATTTCGCGCGTAACAAAGGTTATTCTCCTTGCTCGCCGCTGCTGGCACCGGTATTGTGGCGAAATAATGACGAGAGGAGGGGGGGGGGGGGGGGGG
>NW_017257764.1:503541-508249 GCF_001594055.1 Mycetomoellerius zeteki
GGAGAGAGAGAGAGAGAGAGAGAGATTTCCGTTATCGGAACAACGACGTGTATGAGAGCGCAGCGGAGTAACGATCGCCGGTGCGATCGCTGACGTAACGTTCTCTTAAGTGGCGTTAAGTGAAGGGTGGTCCATGGGGCGGTCGGGAAAATTGGGGATACCCGTCGTACCGTCGGACGGGAAGAATGGAGTGCGTGGAAATTGAGCGTAGCGCGTCTGACGAGAGAAATTCCACGGTGAAGAGGGTGGATTTCTCTCCGCGGAAACGCCGATTCTCCTCTTTTTCGCCCATTTCGAAGAAATGGCAGCGTAATTAATCACCGTCCGTCCATCACGTTACGAGCAAAATCTCCGATACTCGTAATATGATATAGCGATAGCAATAATAATATACATGGTATCCCCGATGCGAACACTTTAATGGTGCGTCCTGAACATTAATTAGAGTCGAAAATCCTGACATGAAAATGTCGGGGTCGCAATAGTTTTCAAGTTAGCGACCGAAGTTGGCCAATGGGAACACACACGTGAAATTCACGTGTCGAGTAATATTACACATAACTATATATGCTTACGTACGTATACTTGTTTGTTAGAATATAGAAAAAATTATATATCCTAATAAAATATTCATTGGACCTCAAATCGTTTTATCATATTTTAAATTATATAAAGATACTGATAAACATACATATAAATAAAATATAAAAGATTACGATAAATTACTGGTACGTCATTACAATTAAATTGACGATTAATAATCATTAATACTATTGGCGCATTTTTTACTAAACAAATTAACTAAAATGCTATTTAATTGTATGTGTAATATTTCCTATCCTCTTATTTATCTTTGTACTACATACGTATATTGAAAAAATTTCTGAATATTACTTTCTCTCATGCAGCAATTTATGTAATATTTACTTCTACAGAAAAACATCGAGAGACCAAAAACAAATCGTTTGAATTTCTATTAGAAAAATATGTAGAAAGGGGACACGGAAAAAAAATAAAATTAAATATCTCTTAATGTTAACGGTTTTTCTTAACGCGTTTTATAAATATTAATTTGTATTTATCTCACGTAAATGCAATATATGCGCAAATATCTTCTTCCGTTATTCATTATCCATAAGATATAAACACTTATATCTTGAATAAACTTGATGGAAAGATTTATTTTCAAAATACTATTTTATATGTTACTGTAGTTTAATTTAATTTTTTGTTTCTTCTTTCTTTAATTTGTACTATTAATTTAAACCAGAAAATTTAATTATTTATAACATATACGATACGTTAAAAAATTCTTAAGAAAATGATATTAGAATATATATTATGTGCTCATGATATTATTTGCATTTTCTTAAAATATTACGTATATATGAGGTATATGTAACATATCAAATCCCAAAACTGACGATAAATATTTTAAAGACAGATTCTTTGTAACATTTTATGACAAAAAATTTAATACGAAAATGCTGAGACTACATATAGTTTCTGAACGGGAAGAGTTTAAAAATTATGGATGATAATATTGGAATTTTGTGCACTCAGAAATGACAAAATGGTCAGTGTATTGAATTTTGTGTTATTGTCAAAGATATGAAATTCGAAAAAGCACCTTTTACACTGGCCATCTTAAAATCTCTGTGCGCGAAACTGTAGCCCTGTCATTTGTAATTTTTAAACTCTTCTCATTTGAAAATTATCAGCCTCGACGTTTTCGTATATTAGATTTTCTTAAAATGTTACAAAGAATCTATCTTTAAAATATTTATCGTCAATTTTAGGACATATTACGTATAATAACACGCGTTAATAACACACTAATTAAGCTTGTTCTTTTTAGCTGAATTTCTTGCACGGTTCATCTTTTCTTTTTTTCTCTTCAACGTGGAGAGAAAAGAAAGATGAACCATGCAAGAACTTTAGTTAAAAAGAACAGACCTATTGTAAGATGTCACACAATTATGTCTCGATATACGTTGGTTTATGAGCTTTATATATCCTTGCTTGCATAAATTGATAGATACTCGTTTTCAGAATAAATATTAAAACTAATCTATTGTAATCCATCTATTTTACAAGATAATAAATCTGAATCATATTTATCTGTAATATTCATATTTTCTTAATGTGAAACATATATTTGTATGATGCATCTGATATAATTTTCACAGCCTATTAACATAAATAAGAATACACTATTCATCGCTACTAATTTATCGCTCATCGATGTGATATAATATTAAAGTTAAAGTACTTTAATTAACGTTGAACTGTAAAATATGCAGATCCGAATAATGTTCCAAATAGCTGATTTTTTTAGCGCGTGTAAATTAAAAACAATTAATTTCAAAAGTAATTAATAAAATAATAAATAAATTTACTCTATGATTATTCCGCCAATGCTCTATAATTATTCCGTCAGTGCTTCCCAGATGTCCTCTCTTGTCTTTAGTTACTGCTTCTTTATTAACAATATTAAAGAGTTTTTGCAATACCGTATATTCAGATACGATGAACGCTAAAGTAACATTATTTAGTGGAAAGTCGAATTCACTCGTGAAAATACAGTTAATTACGATCGCGCGTACAATATTTTACCATAATATTATGTGATAAATCGTATGATTATTATACAGGATGTCACTTTTTTAAACGGAAAACCCTATTTTTTATTGCAAATTCTTATAGCTGACTTCGAGACCTTTTCAAAATAATATAATTAAGTTCCATTTGGCAAAAATCATTCGAGATATGCGCGGCTAACGTTTAAGTACCGTCGGACATCCAACATGCACCATGCAGTGTTTGCACAATCGGATTTGCAATATC
This sequence comes from Mycetomoellerius zeteki, assembly GCF_001594055.1. Classification (NCBI taxonomy): domain Eukaryota; kingdom Metazoa; phylum Arthropoda; class Insecta; order Hymenoptera; family Formicidae; genus Mycetomoellerius; species Mycetomoellerius zeteki. The sequence continues at coordinate 506,389 of NW_017257764.1, forward strand.
AAACCAATATCACTATATGATTGGTAATTTGATAGCTTACAACTTTTGTACGAAAATTTTTTTCCGAAAATGTCATCTTTTCAAGATCATCCAAGATGTCCCAACCTTTTTGTGACACTCTGTGTATATATAATCGAGATGAAAAGTAAGATATTGAAATTCAACAAAGTATATTGTATATGGAGTGAACAATATATTCATAAGTTTTAATCAAAACTTCAAGATAACTTTCTTTACAAAAAATGTCAAATTTCGTTAAAAAAAAACCATTTTTAAACATTAAACTTTAATTAGGTATCTTGGAAATGTAATGTGCTAGAATTTTTGGCTTATGGCATCATTTTCAACATTCAAAGATCTATCAGAAACATCTAGTGCGGTTCGAAATAATTTGTTATTGTAAAGTAATAATTAATAGATTGTTGAATGTTTTCTGTACTCATTCCTAGTAATAGCTCGAAAATTATGTTTCTTTTTAGTTGTGACACTTTTGAAGGGCGATATGGAGGGGTGAAAGCGATAGTGGTGTAAGTCACTTTTTTAAACGACTTGTAATCGTTTGTGCAATCTACTGAAGCAATATGTTGAAAAAAACCTTTTGCTTCTCGAAATCATAAAAGTGATTTACACATTTACTATGCACTTTCACTTCTCTATATGTAGATAATCATCTCGGTATACATATATAGGAATCGTTAAATGCGAGAATTAATTGAGTACGTGAATTGATATTTACTGATTATAGCTCAGATTATAGTGACTACATGGTGATATCGTATATCGGTTGGCATCTTTTGATACTTATCACGATCGCGTTTCGAGAGATAATGAGATGATACACGCCACTAACTGCCTGCTCGAAACTCGCCCATGCGAAAGATGACAATGCTGCTTGTCAGCTTGAAACTTGACGCACATACGATAATACGATGACCTTGTGTAAGCAAGTATGCTATGTAATGAGATCAAAGCAAGTGCGCCAGCCGTTCTAGGAGAAATACAGTTAATGAGTTATAAATACAAAATAAATTTACCGAACATGTAGGTATTCCGCTCTCTTTGTTTCACGTCAATTGCGATATACTGGCTGCTACAGTGCGTATATTAAATTTAATAATAATTTATTTAAAAAATAAAATTTACCTTTGTTTCAACAAAATATTAGTCAATTTTAATTGCTTATAACTTGAAAATCATTGTAACATTTTCCATATTTTCACACAAATCCACGCACAAACACACACACGCGCGCGCACACACAGGGTGTCTGGCAACGACGACCGCAAAATATTTCGTGCGTGAATAGAACAAGAGTGGGGCAAGCGCCCCGCTGACCGCCGCGAGCCACTAAGCTCGAACGGCGCGACGCGCCTGATAGGTCATCCCCATTCCCAGCGGTCCGCGCGCCGTGCGATCGTGGCCGGTGGGTTGTACATTCGGCAGCAGTAGGCCGGCCGGACGCTCTTATTCGGTTATCTTTAAACGTTAATATCTTCTTAACTATTGCTGATACCGCAAAATGGTACAGGACTTTTCGACTCAGTGTAATCTGTTCTATCCACGCACGAAATATTTTGCGATCGTTGCCAGACACTCTGTATATGTATATACGTACTGTGGCAATAAAATTCAGTGGATATTATGAGAAAATAAAAACCATTAAATTAATGTACAAACGACGTTTACCATCCTTCGAAGTAATTCTCCCTTGATACTTCTGACAATATTCATATATTGCAGCTTACGGAAACTCTATGAAAAATCATCTCAGGAGATCGTCTTAAGTTTTATTGTCACACGGTTCTGAGTGTTCGAAATATTTACAAATCGAATCGGTTTTATCACTTTCTTTAGTTTAGGG
>NW_017257764.1:508275-553936 GCF_001594055.1 Mycetomoellerius zeteki
GGAAGAGTAGGAAGAGTGATTTAAAACAGCAATGCTGACTTAAGAATTATTATACACATCCTTATCCTTAGACTTTGACTTTTCACAGAATTTGCATAGAATTCGCATAGAATTTTCACAAATTGTACGGACGTTATCAGAAGTGCATTGTCTTTTGGGAGGAATTATTTTAAAGTACAATAAAGATAATTTTATTTCATTAAGTGGTATTTATTTTCTTACGTTCATCAAATTGTATATTGTATATAGTATATTGTATACACGGGGTGTATACAATGTACAAAATTCCATTTTAATTGCTCCAATATCTCAAAAAATATGGAAGATACAAAAAAACGTTTCGGACAAAAGATTCGAAGGGGAACATAAGAGGGCAAGAGGATTTTTAGATGGCGCCGCCAAGATCAGATCAAGGTCACATTGATCTTGGCGGTGCCATCCAAGGTCAAATCAATGGTACTCTCTTATCCTCCCCTTCGAATCTTACAACTTTTATCTGAAACGTTTTTCCGTATTTTCCATATTTTTTTAGATATTTGTTTGGGGCAATTAAAATGGGACACTGTGTGTGTGTGTGTGTGTGTGTGTGTGTGTGTGTGTGTGTGTGTTTGTGTGTGTGAGAAATAAATTTTTGGTTTTAATTATTTTCCAGAATACGCTATTAAAACATTATGCGATAATCGTGACGCACGTACGAATGTATAATTTATGATATATATATATATAAGATTAATTATGTAACATATTATTAATAGAATATATACCAATAAAACTTTTTTTAAAGAGCTATTGGCTGCATGTGAACTGTATGATTTAATTATAATCTGTTGAGAGCAACGGAAGCATGTTCCGAGCATCGTAATCGGGCGATAAAAGTACAGGTAGAACGAAGGGCGAAAGATTTACGAAGCGTGGTCGTAAACGAAGTTTACGTTCGTTCCTTTCTGTTTCGCGATTAATTTTCATCGAGTGCCCGCCGTTATCCGTGATCGCTGATATTACGCTATCGTTTACCGTACGAGCGATTAAACTCACATCGAGCCTTGAATTAATGTCGCCCCTCCTCCTTCCGCGACCTCTTGGTGCGTATGTACCGCATTATCTCGAGACGCGCGATTGGCACGGAATATATAATGAAAGAGTAAGCGCCGGTGTGTGACGTGTATCGCGACTAGGAAAAGGGAAAAGAGAAAATTCGAGCTCTCTTCCCCTGTTGGCCTTATCGCGCTCCATTTTTCTTCCGAACCCTTCAATCTCAAATTTTGAGCGTCGATCACGCCACTACGCAGGCTCCGTAGCGACAAATTACTGGCCGCCACGCAAAAAGTTTATCGCGACCATAAAGGAGCGTAACTTTGCCTCTCGCAAAATGTCCCAGAAGATGTGTGGATCTCTCTACGAAAATCTCCATATAGGGAACATTTCAGATAAATGAAAATTATCCGCAGAGATCAAAGTAGATTTTATTTTTATGCAATTTTAATTCGTATATTAGAACTAAGATAACATAAAGAATTCAAAAAATGATTCTTTTTAAATTCTCGAATTATGAAATATATATTCTTCCGTCCCATTTCTAGTTCAAAAATATTTTTAAGAGTACCAAAATGTTTCACTTTTATGTCACCAACTCTGAACTCTTTTTCAGACAGAAATGGAAATTTTTGTGTATAGTCTATGAGAATTCGCAATAAAATTAAAATGGCTTTTATAAGTAGTATCCTAGCAAATACGATACACATAAATATAAGTACCAAAAGAGAACAGATGTCAAAATGCTAATATACTCGTATTAATTAAGTAGAAATTTCATGAAGAAGTCACGTAGAAATCATATATTAAAAAGCTTATCGCAAATGTTTCAACTCATTTTTGAGCCATCTTTGGTATGCCTCCAGATCAGAATTGATCAGATATGCCAATAAATAAGTAATAATGAATGGATGGTCATAAACTTGCGTTCAACAACAAATACATAACTCTCAGGAATATTAGGTCTCTAAATTAATTTTTATATAAAACTATACTGTCAAAATACATCTTAATTACTTTCATCATCGGGTCCTATCCTGCGGACTCGCCTTCAAAAAATCGTTTCATTAGAACGGGTGAAAGATCTTACAATGCTGTTCTTTTTGTTCTATTCTATATGATGTTTTTAATTATGAAAAATAGAAATCCGCCGCATTCATAAAGATGGTGGGAGCTGCGTACTGCTTGCGAGTGAAAGATTCTTTTCGAACCTATTACAAACAGATAATGCTAATTCGTAAAGAATTTAGAACAATGAATCCTTTTTTGAATCCATCATCTATGTTATTTGGGATATAATCAATGCTAAAATAATGCTAAAAAATTCTGGTAAGCGATGATGATTGAAGATTGTATTTCTTAAATATCAGGTTTCTAAAACGTAGTCCTGTGTGTACTCGTCCTTTCGTCGGGACGGAAAAGCATGTGATTCACAATAATAACGAAAAAAAGGATAATAAAAGGAATGGAACACAACGCTGTGTAATCCGCTGGAGTAACATCGGAAAAATTCCGCTGGCGGAAAAATAGAAGAGAATATTTTCCCCGCGCTGATGCAAGAGATTACGAAGCTGTGCATTACATAACGAAATGGAAAGAATATTACAAGAGGGCGTGCATCCCTTTCCGCCCCTTTATTTGTAATAACGTAAGAACAAAATTAAAATGACGCGAACAACGCGTTTTTAGAATTAGCGCCGATAATAAGACCTCCGCCGGTGCAATTAGCCCCGCCTTTCTCTCTTCCCACGTCTCTCCTTTATCCTTTGATTGCGCGAATTTCTCGTTCTTTAATCTCGTCTTCCCGCGGATCTTTGTTTTACGCAGCGCGTTTCACTTTTATTTCCATTTACTCTAGCTAGAACGTCGACGTTAAAACGCGAATCCTCTTCAAGAAAAACGAACCAAGCAGCCGACACAGACAACGCACGTGCACGCGTCTACAATTTCTTCTTATTTAAGTAATTAATTTTCACTGAGTAAGCGTCAATTTCTTCTCGTTATCCACTTTAAGTTACTTCGACGCGAACAAATCGTATCGCATTTTTCTTACGGCTAAACTCTTACTTATCACGCGGTTTTCACTTTTCTTCGCGCCGCTCCACCTTGCCGCAGAAATCGTACGTTGGGGCCTTTCGCGTGCACACCGCGGGATTTCCTTTATTTCCATACGACACGGCGGCGCAGCACGTCGCGCCCGCGCTCCCGTTTCTCCCCCAGCTTACGGTACGGTATCGCATACACTACATTATGCGGTATATAGACACGGTGCCGGCGGGTGTACATAGCCACGGAGCGGCGCTTATTGTATGAGGATAATCGATAACAAGAATAACAATAATAACGCGATAAATTCGCCTCGGCGCCCCGAGCCCCGGCTTCCTCTCTTCGCCGCTCGCGCCGCGCCACGCCATGCTGCGTCGCGGGTGCACGAAAGCTCCCCATTTTCGCCATCGGGTTGCAAGAGCCGCTTTTGCCGCCCTCTTTTCCTCCTCCTTTCCCACAAAAGTGCCTAGCGTATCGCATTATTTTGCATACCGAGAAAGAGTACCGCGGGCTTTATTACCGTTTGCCTCGCCTCCCCTCGCCTCGACTCGCTATACCGCGCCGCGCCGCACCGCGCCGAGTCGAGATTACATCGTATCGGCCCCAAAATTATGTGTGTACGATCTACGTAAAATATTTGCCCGCCATAAAAGAAGCCCGAGGATCTTTGGAATTCTCACGGCTTCTGTATCGCCGAGAGAATGGGATACGACATTCCTTGGGTATTCCTGATAAAATTTCTATATATGAATATAATTGGACGTTTGATTCGGGTACTCAAATAATTATAACATTCTATGGAGATTCCTTATTATTGAGTCGTCCTCGTGAATCGACCAGTTTCGCAACAGTAAACGCGATGAATGGCTGATGAACAAAAATCGAAAGTGGTCACGCGAGCGATCATCGGAGATTTTTACAACTTTATCAGGGGTCGCAATCTCAAGAATAAAATTCTCGACGAAGTAAATATATACATATATATAATGTGTCTGTACGAGAGAAAGAAAAGCGCGACCGAGAGTCTATCCTCTAGTATATTCAAGTAAAATGACATTTAATATCTTCCAACTTGGAGAAAATGTGTCGCGCTGGTGGTAGAAGCGCTTTTCTAACTTCCCTTGCGGTATTAATGTGAGAATCTTATTCCTATTCTTATTTCCTATTCTGGAAATCTTTGTATGCGAACAAAGACGTTTGCACCTGCTGCTGATCCGTCAATCGAAGATCATTTTCAATTCCGTGCCATTACTATCGACGAATTTTACGTTGATCATTCACGAGAACAAAAATCTACCAAGTCGAGATCGAGCGTTCTACCGATCATATATGTGCGGTTTGTTAGATTTTCGTTTCTTACTTATACACCGCAGTTGGGGTCATGATCTAGTAAGATAGATAGCAATCAAGATGAATAAACTATGAATGTAGGTACAATTTGTCGTCGAAGGTGAATCGCTCTTTTACGTTCAACACGTACGGAAATACAAGATGTGAGAAGTAAAGAACAAATACTCGTCAAATGTATTCAAATATTCTGAACAAATTAAGCAAATTAAAAAAAATACTTTTGAACAAACCGAAAAAGAGTTGTTCTTTTTCATTTGCTAATTGCTCGTTCAGGATGGTTCAAATTTCAGCCAAAACGTCCAGTGTGTTAACTTTTGCGACTTAAAGCCACTTTTACCAACTCCGATTAATTTAATCGGTCGATTAGTCCATTGGAATTGACCAATCGCATTTGTCATTTTGTTTGACGACAGATGACGATTGTCCAATTCCAATGGACTAATCGATCGATTAAGTTAATTGGAGTTGGTAAAAGTAGCCTTTAATTGTCAAAATATTATTAATTTATTAAACTACACAAAGTTTGCGTAACATTGGTAAAATCTAGATTTTGTACTTTTCTGTTGATTCTATTTTGCACGTTTGATATTCAAAAATATTTTTGGTAATAAAATTATTTACAGATTTTAATATGTTATTCAGCATTTTAAGATCTTTATAAAATGCCTATAAGCATCAATAATTATCAAATTGTTAGGCAAATTAATTTGTGATTTTAGTTCAATCGGATTACATAGGTAGTATAAAAATTCACATAGTATTATTTAAGCACTTAAGATCCAGCGTTAAAAGCTTTTTTCCTTCTTATTTTTGTGTAGACAAAGACTTGTTTTTTGAAAATCTAAATATGGCGAGTTCTTTTATCCTCTCGAGTAAATCTATACACAAATAAAATTAATCAAATAAATTTTGTTTTATACGTAGCAGTTTCATTATGGAATCACAAAGTAGATCGCTTACGAAAACTTTGAAGAAAGCTTATAACCTACATTCGATTGTTACAAATTGGAAATCAAAATAAAAGTTGGATTCCAAATGTGTGCACATTTTTATGTACCTCTTCTCACATGGTTGAAAGGAAAGAAAAGAAAAACTTTATATAGGTACTCGTCTCGCGATGTAAAAGTGATTGAAGGAAAATAAAGTAGATATTTATATTAAAAATAACGTTCTGATAAATATAACAAAAAAGTTATACGTTTTTATTGGTAGTTTTGATATTCAGTGAGCATAAACGATTAAAAACCATCTTGTTTGGTTTAATAACCTTCATGTTGTAAAACAAATGTTTATATACGTATTAATGTTATCAAGGAGTTTCTTATTACAGAAACTGCGCACTGTTTATCACGCTAACTCCCAACATTCTTTTTAACGTTTATTGTTATTTTGAAAAAGATACGAAATGATTGCATACAAATATAAAGGTAAATAAACTTATTACGCATTGACAGTTTGCTAGATATATCACCGAGCTGATGCAACGCTGCACATATTGTATTTTATTCCTTATTCCTCTCGCGTATATTATTCTTTCATCATGTCACGACCCTGTGCATCCCGGTGGAATTCATCGTCAGAGATGGACGCGACGGACGCGGCCTGGCGGGCTCCCTCGTGGCGCTCACCGCGGCGAATTAACGCGCGCTAAACTAACGTAAAAATATATTCGTGGCCGGCGGCATCTCACGCGGGGACGCCGACGATATGTCTGAATTACGTCGACGTGGACGTCGTTTCGCGAGTGACGTATATACAAAAACGCGATACGTTTGCGTGTTTATTTTTTTTCTTGCGGCAGAGGGAGAGGAGACGGATCGTAAGGGAGCAACCGAGCGTGAGGTGACCGCGATTTTGTCGTGTCGTCATCATTTTCATAACGGCGAAAATTGGGGAAGCGACTGAAGCCATAGCGTATCGAGCTCAGCTCGACTCGGCTCACAGCTTTCGCCAAGAACGGCGAAATTAATTATCGCTGGAAATACAGTGCGCTCGTGCTCGTTCGCTCGGAAGCTCGTCTGTTTAGCGTGAGCACGGGACACGTACGTGCGTGTATAACGTTCGTACAATGGAGCGCGTTAATGGGCGCTGCGCCGCGCCGCGCCGTTGCAGTTATCATCCCTCCCTAGACCGACGGCGGCGTAGCCCACGGCGCACTTATTACCCGCCACCCTCTCGAGCGTGCCTATTCTGTCATGTACATGCGGAACTGCACGAGGTGTGTGTCGAAAGTCCTGGAACTTCTTGACGAATCCGGGTTATCTGGGCGCCGCTGCAATGTTTCCGCAATGAAAATTTTGGCAACGCCTATAAATTTTCCCATCATTCTCGAGAGGGAATCGCGAATTTCCAATAATTACTTACATTTACAAAGAAAAACATAATAGTGGCAACTATAACAGGGTAAGTAACATACATATTAACAAGTTTTATGTAAAATTAATGTAGATACATAATTGAATAAACTGATGCACATATCGATGAATGATTAAATTATTTTATAATTGCAATAACCATAAAATAATTCAAATATACATATATTCATTCTACATATAAAACTTGTTTAGTTATTATTTTTACAGTCGTTACCGTTATGTCTTTTTTTCAGAGTGTACGTATGCGTACCAATGTTTACACTGAATTGTCAATATTTTGAGTATTGAGATTGGAGTTCATTTTTGTTCCCTATATCTATTACAGATGATTCTTACAAATGCCGGGTGAACATGTTCACTGTTCATTGAGAGAACGACTACGAGTCGTTGCGAATGCGAGAGAGAGCGCGAGTTTCGCATCGGAGCTATTAACGTACTGTGTTGTACACGCGATGTTTTACGTCCCGCGAATAAAAGGTTCGCGGACGCGAACGCGGACATCGTCCGACGCGAGGACATAACTCGACGCTCGACGAGGATTTCGCGGTAATGAAATCGTCATAACACTCCTCCGGCAATAACGCCGCTTGTAATGCGCTTTTTAATCGCCCGCGACTACAATGCGGCCGATTGTTATCGTTCTCGCGTCCGTGCGCGAGCAGTAAAGCGTCCGTGCGATAACTATCGACGATAATACGGCTATTAGTGAGCGAACAATCGACCACTGTTTCATCGACTGCACGGGGCGAGTCCAGAGTTTAAGAGGAAGGCCAAAACCAGTGAATCGTTGAGACAAACTATTTCAAAATTTATCCTATTTCATGTTTCGTATAATGTATTATATATGTAAAGTATACATGTACAAAATGAGTCTGATAAAATGTTTTTTTCGAGAACAGTTCGAGATTATAGATTAAGTGGAAGGGAGGGGGGGGCATACTTCCATGACTTTGACAAACTTTAAATGTTCTTGTTTTTTTACTATCAATAAAAAATTTTGTTAAGAGAAAAGGATCTTGTTAAGTTATTCTACTCAATGAGCTGAACATCTTGATATTTTTTCGAAAATTCTACTATTTTTAGGATATAAACTAAAAGAAGTCAAATTATAAGTTTGAAACAAATTTTTGTATTATTGCAATAAATGTTCAAAACGTTGACCATGTTGATTTAAACATATTTATGGTCTTCGTGAAAAACTTTTAACTTTTGAATCATGAAAGAAAGAGCTAGAATAATACAGGACTTACCTCTAACGTCCTACCACTCCGGGAAACATGATAAAAAGAATAAAAAATATTTTAGCTTATATCCTGAAAATAGCTGAATTTTCGAAGAAAATACTCTAATACAAAGACATTCAACTCATTTAGTATTATTAAACAGAATGACTAAAAAGTACCCCTTTTCATAAAAAAAATTCTATTAGTAGTAAAAAATCAAAGGCATTTAAAATTAATCAAGGTTATCATAGTATGTCCTACTACTTATTCTACAATTTTGACAATAGATGTCTTTTTTTTCCCCTATTTCTAACCGTTTTCGAAAAACAACGTGGTGAACTTTTTAGTAGATAGATTCACTCTGTGTATTGACTCTCTCTCTCTCTCTCTCTCTCTCTCAAATTTATATATATTGAAGTTAAGTTTGTATTACGGCATTTTGTCTTTTTTTTATATTCATGTTAAATTTATAATATTTTTGCACTTAAGGAGATATTATCCCAGGGCGCGGTAAATAAATGACGATTCATTTATTCATTCATTCATTTTCTCTCTCTATCCCTCTCTCTTTTTCTCATCCTTGGATACACACATATATATATATATATTTCTGTATATTTTTTTATGTGTCGAAGGTAAAGGGTCTCGAAATATTTTAAGCCAGCACTGAGTTCTCGCAAATCGAGTTACTGTAGAAAACGCAAGACGCTACGAGAGCGCAGTGTTTAACCTCTCGACGTACACCGCGATACAAACACAAGCTCACGCATACTGCAAACTGCTGCAGACCGTGTTTGATCTTATAACAACGTTAATTTCATTCCATGGCTGGTGCATACATCGCAGTGCAAATAGTTGAAATCGAGCCTCTCGTGACATCTGCGACGTGTAATTTCGCACAATGACCCATTTGCCACGTCCAGATTTTATCATTAACAGCACATCAGGCCTCTCTTTTATTTCCGACAAATATCGCAAAATTTCACGTGTAGAAATACATAAAATACAAATTCCAAATTTCGATTCTCGAATATATATTATAGGTCAACTGATTTAGATAATTGAAAACACGAGGTAAACAATTCCTGCTTTTAATTTTTTAATTATCGCGGTCGCTATAAAATTCGAAATATATACTAATTGATCGAGTAAGATTAAAGATAATCAAAATTTAATATTCTTTTTTCACATTATATACAGACTAAGAATTTCCGAACAAAATAGATATATCGGAAGTCGCTTCGTGTGTCATTCTCATTTTTCACAATATTTTGCTCTCGCTTGATTTTTTTTCCAATAAAGGAGCGATAAGTCAGATGGAAGAGGACACTGGCGTTCCCCCGCTGAAAGCATCAATGATGAAAAAAATAGCAGTTCATCGGCTATAAGCGTCACTGATCGGTACGCCACACATCGTGCGAGGCATCGGCTTTAATGCAACTTTGCTCGTTGGTTGCATTACGATGCACGGCCGTGGTAAATAATAACAAAGGTGCGGCTGCAAAAATATGCGTCGCGCCAGCGCGACACGATTTTCACGGGGAAAAAAAAGAAGATACAGCCGCGCAATCATTAATACGCGTTCAGAGGAATTTAATCGAGCGCACAGTCGATACGAATTTTGTGCTCGTGACTCCGCAATGTAATTACGGCTGTCCGCGCGTATATATCGGTGGCGAATACGTTAAAGATGCATGACGTTATCGTAGATTGTAATGTTGTGCGTGTGTCGAAAAGCTCGTTGCCGAGTGTGTATCGATGGCAATTATATAAATTTAACATCCGGACGTTGTCAAATCGTCGACCCCCGTTGTTATCGTAATCGACATCGACTGTAAAAAGATTACGGCTAAAGTTTCTCGTTACCGCTGGAGAAAAAAGGTATACTATTATATGTATGTACACACGCGATATGACAAAGGGTCAAAACGATGATACTACACAGAATTATGCGCGCGCGTGAGAGAGAGAGAGAGAGAGAGAAAGAAAGAATGAAGAGAGAGAGAGAGAGAAATCGTCATTTATTTACTGTCTTAGGAATAAATTCCTTTGAAGCGCAGTACGTATACTCTTAAAAATAAAAACACGAATAAAATAAAACATTAAAGTAAAACTTTCGAGAAATTATCAACAATAAATATACAAAAAGTTATACTTAAAAAGAAAGAAAGAATTGAATGAAATAAAAGATATTATAAGATTATACCATATCAGCTAAAAATATGAATCAAATAATTAACCAAAATAAATTAATATCAACCAATATCTTTCAAAAACATTTTAGTGATATTAGTTTGTGAATACGCCCAGAAAACTTGCAACTGCAAACAGCTAAACAACAAATAATTTGACTTATATTTGTTTTATGCAGCAAAATAACCATATTTTTCTGCAGTCATAGGTCAATAACTTTTAAACGAGTAAGTGAATGCAAATAAACTTTTGCACAAATATTTATATTCTTATTTGATCAGTAGGTTTAAAACTTTATCTAATTCTTAATGTTATTTTCTCATTAAATTTGCAAACAAGTATTACAAAACACGATTTAAGAATCAAGATAAAAAAGAAATTAAATTTTTAAATCAATAAGAGAATTATACTCGACATAGATATCAAATGTATTATGGGACAGTCTATAAAATTTTTCTATTTTTATTTTTAGATGCGACACATATTTTCAAGCAAATATGAGTAATTAAATAATACATTAACACTTTGAACACAGTGGCAATAATATTGCAGAAGAATCATATAGTTTATGCATAAAATGAAAAGAAAGGATTCATTTTGAATGTCAGAGGAAGAGAGAGAGAGAGAGAGAGAGAGGGAGGGAGAGAAACTAAAAAAATTACCGCATGCAATACGCTTACACGCGTCGACAGTTGAGGGAAATTGCAATTAGCGGTATTACGGTGTATTATGGTAATACAGTGTCACGGCATGTGGCAACATCGAGGGTTAACGTCGAACGCGACGTCATAATTTGTCATCGATTCTCATTAACGTATCGTCGCTGCGCTCGGCCATTGATCTTCGTCAATAATTGATGCATACGCGATCGGACTTGATTCCGGCCTTAATTGCATTTCCATCCTCCTCTGCGAGATATCGGTATCACAACGAGCATCAGAATGCTGCGCGTTTCGCGCCGTTCTCGTGAGAAAAATATCCCGGAAACATACGACGCGTATCTCCCGCGCATTCCTCCGCCCGTGGGCAGGTGAAACGCTTTCGACGTAACGATTTTGCAAAATACTGGGGTTCTCTCTCTCTCTCTCTCTCTCTCTCTCTCTCTCTCTCTCTCTCTCTCTCTCTCTCTCGAGGAAATGTTACGACCGTACATCACGTGGCCGACGCGGTTCACGAGAGCGAGAGATACTTCCGCTACGAATTATCATTAATGAATCGTAATTACTGTGCAATATGTAGCGCAATCATCACGCGCTCGCGCTTGCGTTCCATTTCATTCGTCGATAGGTTTTCATAGAAATACGGGTAATTTACGCGATTTATACGTGGATGCAAGCCCGGGAAAATGAGCTGATGAGACTGATTTACACCAAAGCCGCGTTTAAACAAGCCATCGTGTCTCCTAATGCGATTTTAAAATAACATCGTGCGCAATCGATTTAGTTTAATATCGATTTGAACAATCGAGGCGACGTTGAGTACCCGTGTTAATTATTACTTTCGAGTGCGCGAAGGCTGCAGAAAAACCTATAGGTACGTTAAAGCGATAAAGCAAGCACGATATGACGCTTACGAATATAGCAAGGTAATTGAATTTATTTTTTAACACAATTTTTTTGCGTCGAGAAGCATTGCTATATTTTTGGCTACACCATTTCATGTACACATTTCGAAGGCAGCCGTAGAGAATCTCCTCGAGTGTCGAATCAGCGGGAACGACACAGCACGAATACAGAAAATACCACCTCTCTCTCGATATCCTGATGTCAGAGGGAATTTTTTTCTTCTCCTACTTTGCGCGCGATCGATGTCTCGTTAGAACGCGTTCGAAATAAATATCGTACTTTGTAATATGGAGAGAAGACAGCTCTCTGGCGTAGTTTGCAAAACAAGTAACGCGATACACACAATAAACTGCAGCGGCGCATGTCGATCACGAAAGTAAAGGAGAGAAAAGGATAGAAAAATGGAGGGGGAGAGAGAAAGAGGGAGGGGGAGGAGAACGCATCACATCGAGCCGATATTCGCGGTTGTCTGTTCGTATCGGCGATCGCTGTAAAATAATTATGTCGGCCGCCGCCCCGATGCGACGCCGAGGGAATTGTTATCGAAATGTATGTAATATAAATTTAATATCGATTAAATATTCACGACGTTACGCTTTCGCCGAGTACAATTTACCGAGCAATTATCAGTTTGTACGGTACATATCGGACCGTGTCCGTGTATACCATCGATAACATTCGCCTGGCCGGTGGCGATTTTAGCTCTCGCTCGCGCTCCGGAAAATATTCCGCGCGCCCGCGGCTATGATATTTATTGACGTTGCGCATTGTAAAGTGCATTGTTTAAAAGGACGTCTCTTCTCAGGAGGATACCATCGTGACGAGGCACGTAAAACCACAGATCCACATTGTCCGAGCGCTCGCTCGAATCAAATCTCCTCGCAAAGAACGTCGATAAATATATTGTATATACTATTCGTTATATATATCTGCAGTATATTTACAACTATTATACCTCGATATTTGCAGTGTGTTGTTATATGTATATAACTTTTTTGGTATTTTATATATTCGTTATTTTTTTAAATTATACTTTCTCCTCCTGATTCTGCTGTTTTTGTTCCGCCGCCACACGATTTATCGCGAATTCTAATTTTTTATAAACTAAACCAGCATTGTATATATCGCTGTGTTGATAGAAAAGTGACACATCACAAAATTAGCAACTTTTCAATAAAGCATTGTTTTAAATTCTAATTTGGAACAACTTTATAGCTTTAAGATGAATATACAATTTCAATAATTTCATTTTCTTTCTATGTATATACTTCCAATTATAATGTATTCTTTAAAACTGTGTGTCATGAGTTTTTAAAATTTGCAAACCCTGCAACTCTAGTACAGTATGTAAAAGAGAGTACAACTTTTTTCGCGATCGTTTCGGGGATCGTTTTATTTCTACATTCGCTTATGCATTTTTCTTCATGGAAACCGAAAATTATCATAATAATGACGTTACATTCAAGGAAAAATGGTACATTGTTTGTGTGCGTGAAATAAAGAGTTGGTTCAACAATTCTGAATTAGTTTTTAAATGATTGAAACGCAATTGATAGCGATTTCGTAACAATATGAACAAAGATTTTCTTTATTTCAATTTTTCCTTGAGTATAACGTCATTATGATAATTTCCAGGAAGAAAAAGAAATATATAGAAAATGTAGAAATAAAACGATCTTCAAACAATCACGAAAAAATTAAAGTTGTACCCTTCTTTCTCTTATCGGAATTGTGACAGCTTTCTACATAAGGATGAGCTATGAATATGTCATTTTTTCATAAAAGCATATTAATTTTTAGGATCAATTTTCTTTCATTATCTTACAATTCTAATTTTTTACTTGTGTCACTTTTCTGTCAATTTTCTGTTTACGTTCTACGATTTACCTATTTTTACATTTTGTTCACTGCATTTCGTTTCGTATTTTATCCATTTTGCGCTCTAATTATCGCGTTGTAATAAAAAATTTTATTACAAATAAGCGTCATAACATAGTACTGCTCATCTTTGCGCGCATGTATATTTTTTCATTCATTTCTCTTTATATAAGCATTTTAGTAATGGATAAAAACATGGCGATAATCCGTAAACCTTCTGATATTTTTAAAAATAACAGCCGTCAAAGCCCAAAAAGCATTATTTATTTTTATAATTATCCAATTTATTACAAATTAATTATATATGTATAATAAAGTTATTATATAATTTTAATTATAATAATTATAATGTTGACAAAATGATATTACCACATTTATTATAATAGAAAAATTATAATAAAGAGCAAACCATCAGTGTCTTTTACCTTTGCTACGTGAGCATTGGGAAATGAATGGTTTTCCTCGTAATGCGAACGAGGTGATAGAGAGGACACGAACGTTAGTCCCTAACAAGGCGGTAAACCAGCGAGTCATCAAATCATTCGTGTTCAGTGCGATCGGCATTTTGAAACCGCGAATTCGGAGGCAAACGGGGGGTGCTCCCCTAACATTTTCGCTCCAATGATATTAAAGCGTTATCCGTGACCATTTCAGTGGCTCAAGTTTCGTAAAACGATATTTCAGTAATAAATCGTATAACAACGAAATCGCGTCGATGCCGATAAGTTCGAAAAATAACCAAAAAACGTAACCATCATTCCACCTTGTTAATTCGGTGAACGACGCAGCGGCAATTGCTGCAAACAGCAGGAAATCACGCGTCACTGACAATGAGTGGTGAGACTCTTATTGTTTACCGATGCACAGGACGCGAATGCACCTTAACGATGCGGGCTCGTCATAACGTAAAACACGTGATACTGTTGATGTGTATGTTACACAAAAAATCGGCGGCCGATACGGCCATATCGACAATCCTGTTTTACGTACGCTTCTCTACGCGCGCGACTCGTGGCGCAGTTTATTAGCGACGTTTTATTAGTAATGCCTTTCATTAGGAAAACGGCGGTAAACATAAAAAACGCGTATAAATATTGACGGGTGTGTGAGAAACATCTCATTTAATTTACTCATTCTATGCTACTTTCTGCCGCGTTGCTATAAGAGAATGACGTGTGCGTTGACACACGTGACGTATCGTCAATTAAAAATTATCTACGATGGTAAATTAAAGCAGCGTCAAAGTTATATAACAGAATAATTAAAACAATGAAAAAGCAGATATACTCCAGACACGTACATAATCGTACTACGACAGAGTTGGATGATATTACGGCGATTATATTATGGCGTAAGGTAAATACCGCAAATTTTCAGTAATCACTTAATGCAGTTCGCCATGAATTATTGTTCCCTCGTGACGGCCCGCAATTCCGAAAATGTGCTTGTAACGCTATTACATCGATCGCGGATCGACTCGCACGCGTCGCCCAGGGACGATTTCCGCCGTCGGGCAGGACTTAGGAATTTATCGGACAACCCGCGGCGACTTTACCGGAAATTTTATTAACGGATTCGCAAACGGTTGTTATACAACCGGACGGCCGCCCGGCACGGCGTATCGGCGCTCGCAAATTATTTAGAGGGCACGTAGAAACTCGCGACCCGGGCTTGTCCAAATTGATTGCTTCCGATACACGATCCTATTTCGCGTATCCGAGAAAGCCTCGCAACACGGCTATTTTCCAATCCCCATTTATATAACGGGGTCGTCGAAAAAGTTCGAAAACGACGTTTTATAGAAGTATACAATATGTTCGGTGAAACGGACGCGAGCGGTCGAGACACAGAGCAAGAGTGTGTGTGCGTGCGTACGTGAGAGAGAGAGAGAGAGAGAGAGAGATGAGAGAGCTTTTAAGGACGCGCGGGAAGCACTTAAAGCTTCTCCACGCGATGTTGATACAACGCGTCCGTCGCATGTTAAGCCGCATCGCTATGTTTTACATAATAATACCCACGCGGCGATACGCGGATACGATCCGTTCGTCGTAAAACGTCGCGGTAAGCACAATGGAATTGTCATAATACGTTATGAATAATAATAGGCCGCAGCCATAATCCGACTATTAATGTGAGTCGGACGCTGCGCGTCGCAGGTGATCTCAGCGTTGCCGCCATGGCGGAGGAGTGTATCGATGTACTTTTCGCAACGATATTGGCGATGTCAAAGTGGAGGTTATCTGGGTTATTCACGTTATATTTCGAATTTTTTTTATGATACCCGCAACTAATTGACGTCAATCGACATCAGTTTTTTTTAACAAGCAACAAAATATCAAAAGTCTGCAATAGGAGGCATCTTGTCGGACTGGCTGTTATAAGTAGGTAGGGGAGACCGGGGACAAAAGTAACACGGGACAATAGTAACATCGTTAATATTTCTTAAACTATAATAGATATGTGTTTGCGGCTGTATGATAAAATTCTGTAGACAGATTGAATCGTTCGTTACATGCTGATTCTCACGGAACATGCGCGAGTGCAGGAGCAAAAATGACTTTTTTCATACATCAAATAAGTTTTATTGCGTGCACAAAATCTAAAATATTTTTTTTTTCTTTATAATGAAGGTAGTATATTATCATAATATGTTTTAATGATTATTTGCGTTGATGGTTTATACATTTGGGTTGATTTTTATCTAGGTTTTTATTTAAAAAATTTACTATAAATCATAAAATATCATTAGGGGACAATAGTAACATCAATGCCTGGGGTCAGTTGTAACATTACAATTATCCCCAAACTCACTTGATTTTATTTTATTTGATATTATTTTGTATAATGTTATTTGTATGTTTCTTCATAGAATCCCATTAACAAGAAAACACAAGACAGATAAGAGAAAAATTATATAAAAGAAGTATCTTTATACAAACAGAGACATTTAAAGCAGTTATGAAGGACCAGATATTCATTTGTGCAGTTGTAAGAAAGAGTATGACTTATGTTGTTGTGTTACGTACCTCTGGCAAATGTGGTACAATTATCCCCCTCTACTGTTATAATCGTTACTATCGTCCCTGGGGGTTGGGACGGTTGTAACAAAATTCCTCATAGTCTTTAAACAAACATAACTTTTTTTCTAGTTACATAAAAAAATTAAACCAAAGAAAATTTTGTATCTAAATAAATTCCATATCTAAAAAGATACATATTTTTTTTAATGTATTATATTTTAACTGTTATAATACTTCAAAGTCAAAATGTTACTTTTGTCCCCGGTCTCCCCTATACATATACCTAAATGATACGGATTATGTAATGTGGAAGACAAGAGTGACGCCTTTGATAATTGATATTTACACACTGGTAATTTACTAATTAGTGCTTGTGCATATTAATAATTTAATAATTAATATTTGCGCATTACCGCGATGATAGGTAGTCGATATACCGTTTTGCCTACAATTTCAGGCTCTCATTTGCAATATTCGATGATTGTAATAATAATTCGTGATAATAAACGCTTCTAATAGAAATTTTGTCTGATTCGCTATGTTTTCTCTATTCTAATACATTAATCGTTGTTTAACTGTAGGATCTTAAGCAGGATTATGATCTAACAAGAGATACGCATTCTAAAATATATGTCATAAAGTATTAACAATAATTTATTTATGTTATCTAAAAAAAGAGACACTATCGACATGTATTTTATTGTAATAAATAAGTTAATTAGTTTAATTCATCGAATTATAATAGTAAAGATGCCCGTCACGGAATGGGAAGTCTCGAATCTTGGATCCTGACAGGGATAATATTTCTTGCAATAACTTCTTTACAGCGGTTCAAGATACTTATTAGCATTGATATTATTAAATTGCTTGTCATTTAATTTATCATATTACGTATTTTGATTTCAGTTCAGGATTGTGTTTCAAAATTACCAAGTAATCGACACGTAGTTTGCATGAATTGCAAATTGTATAATTTACGCAAAAATGTCATTAGACCAAAATCCATCTTGACTGAATGTGCGGCTTTCGCTTACTTGTAAATATTAAATCATTCCCCGTTAAATTCTCATTTCGAGGACAATGGCGACATCGTCGCGATTATTTCGAGAAACAGAGCATCGTAAGTCCGTACTGTCAATTTCGGCACGTCCGTTAATGAGACTGTAGCAATTTAACCAGAGTCCGGGTTGACTAACTCCGCTTAATGATTCCCCCTGTCTCTCGCTAGATTTCTCACCGTCTCTCTTTCGCCATCGTAATTCACCATCTGCCTATAATATGGAGAGAGAAGGAAAATTCAGTTAGCGCGGACGGATGATCGCTTCGGGTGTAATTTACATTTTCTAACAGGGCCCCGAATTACAGGCATTTTCGCCGATTTACTGGAAACTTGTCGTGGAATTATTGATGAATCTCACGCTCTTCAGTTTCGGTTCGGAAAAATTCAATTACCAATCTGGGTACAATGAAACACACCTCGCTGACGTTGACGCTGAAAAGAAATAACTCGACATATTTCAACGCGTGGCTCTTCCTTCGCTTTATTTTCGCGCAATTCGTGAAACGCGGGTGCAATCGCGAGTTACCATTATTAATCAACAAACAGTATTTCAGGAGCGCGTAGCTGGGTGATTAAACGGCGTTAAATGAGAAAATGTATAAATTTATACACGAATCAATCGGTGCAAATTTACCGCGGCCCTTTCGAAGGAAACAATGCATTCGTTGCCGCCAATTTTCCTCCTTTGTCAGTCCGGAAACGGAGGAGTTTACAAAAGCGCAGTTATTGACGACGGCGTGTCAATAAATGCGACAGCATCATCGATCGACTGCTACGCTCTCTCCTTCGCAAATATTTTGCAACAACAGGCGTCGCCGCGTTGTTACACAATATGCGTTGCCGTAATCGGACACGCGCACGCAAAATTACCCGTCTGCGATTCCGTCCCGGATGATTCGCCGCTAATAATATAATTAATGTAATGCCCGGCGCGATCTGGTTATTTAGCTTGTGCAAATTTAACCGATGTTTCGCGCTGTATTTACGCGCGCGCGCGCACGCGGCATACACACGTGTCATTGCTCGATCGCGAGGGCTTGTCGCTTATCCGTAGAAAACGTTACAATGTACACCGTGTCGACTGTGTATTTTATAACACGCCGAATAAAAGCACCATCTCAAAAAAAAAAAAAAAATTTTTTACAGCGAGACGATCGTCGCTATACACTTCAAAGGCTACTCCCCCGTTCAAATTCAGTTTTCGCCGTGATTTCAGAATCCACCTAGTCGGAAAAACGAGATATACCTATCTGGCGCGTCGTTAATAATTATAACACGTTGAGTAATAATTGTCCCATCTCGTCGCGAATTGCATCGCGTCAAAGCGCCAAGTAAATGTTTCCATTAATATCAGAGTGTTATCGAACTTTGCGCTATTCGATAGCTATAGATGTAAATTAAGGAAGTACGGTCAGATACGTTGTCCAGCAACGGATGCAAATAAATCTCGCCTCGTCGATAACTGCTTTTACGGTGGGCCAAAGCATATATGTTTTTATTCAACGGATCGAGAAATGTTATTTCTGTAACATTATAAACACGATTAAATAAGTTGTAAGAAGAATTCTAAAAGACAAGATATCTGAATAGTATAGTCTTAAATAACCAAAGATGCGTCATAAAAGAGTATGGTCTGATTTAGAGTACTTATGTAAGAGAGAGGTGTGTTGGGCCGCGTTCAGAAACTTCATCCGGGTTCACCAAATGTTAAACAAAGATAAGTACACCCGCGTAAAATTTCTGAATACAGCCTTGATGCTTTACTTCCCTTAGGCTCTTTAACCAGATTGGCTGTCTAAAGAGTATAGTCTTTGATTGTTCATTAAACTTAAACCAAAAATAGAAGCGCTGAAAGCGCCCAAATCGATCGCAGCCTCTTGCTGTATTGGACAGCCAATCAGTACCCATGAAAAAATGGCAACGGTAATCTAACCTAACCGATTCAATGTTGCATCTCTAGTTATTTACTGAATAGTATAACCTTTTGATTCCCTGCAATTTCCTCTCCTGCGTATAAGAATCGCGTTTGAAAGAGAGAAATATAGAGGTCAAAACACTGATTTATTTTCAGTTATTTACAGGGCGATTGAATCAACGTTAACAAGCTGTAGAATGAATGCAGATTCAATTGTGGAATAACAGTTTTGGAGATGCTCGAATAAATTCTTTATAATCGAAATCGGAATCAACATTCAAAATTTGTCCACAAATAGCCGATGCGACAAACGGCATATTGGAATTACATCTCATCGTGTTGCAAACGTTGCACTGTGTCATGCACTACATACGACACAGAATCACTGATATTTTCCCAAACACCATTCTAGTGAATTACGTATACAACTCTCAATTTATAATGCCATTGATATCTGAAAAACATGCATTCTTTCATCCACATTCATTTTTCATTTGCTCTCCGCAATATATCGACGATTGAACGAAAATCGGAGAGAGACACGTATGTCAGACACTTCCGACTGTTTGTTTCCTCTGTTATTACCGTATCGCGTAGCACAACCCAATTCACGATAATCACACGTCAGGGCTGCCTTCTGTCGACCGTGGCGGCTCCGTCAATAACACTTGCGCAGGTCCGGGCCATTGTTGCGGAAAACACAGCCGGCATCGTCCACGAGGAAAAACATTTAGAAATGCACCACGTCGTCTACCTCTCTTTCTTTCTTTCTTTCTCTCTCTCTCTCTCTCTCTCTCTCTTTCTTTCTCTTCCTGATTGCATACTCGGTGTGTTTCCTCGCATGTAAAAGCAGACTAGCGAGAGAAAGAGAGAGAGAGAGAGAGAGAGAGAGAGGGGGGGGGGAAGAGCAAGAAGGCACCCTCGTTCATCCGCCACGCTTCTTTCGTTTATTTTATAAACACGGAAGTAATTCGTAGGCTTTCTCGCGCACACGCTGCAATGAGTGCGGCAAGCATGCGGGGCTTCGCTATGGGATCTACGCGGCGATAACGGAGGAAGAGCAGACCACCATGTCGCGACATACGGACGTCGCCCGACTGACACGCAAGGGCAGAGCGCTCTGCTCACTTAATATCTGTTACGATAGATATCCATTCGATATTCTCAATAGGTATTAAGGATATCCATGAATATCTAATAAAGTCATTAGATATATTCTACATATCCAAATGTCTGTAATTCGAGATCTCATTAATATCCATAGGATCTAAACCAATGTATTCAATAGATATTTACATACACACATACATATCCATTACACATACATAAAACATATTAATGTATACAATATTTCATTTTTTATACATAAAAGATTTGTGTGTAGATAATACATACACACATTCACACACACTCATGCATAAAATGCAAAAGGATATACATATATACATATGTATGTACAACATCTCAGACTTTTTCTGTCGGAGTTAAGAGATTTTATGTTGCTCAAGTCACGCCTTTTAAGCCGGTATTCATAGTTAGTTCTTGTTTTAAGACTGTCTTGAGTAATGTCTTAAGATGCTAATACAGCTCTGTGTGTGTGATTGGTTTATATCTTATGACTGTACCTAAGACGGTCTTAAATATAAGAACCGATTATGAATATCGGCCTTATTTATTCATATTGCACGGGAGATCTTATTTATAGATTTGTCATTTCGTCCCTCTAGCGCTCATAGTAGGAAAGTCACTTTGGTGGATATGGATTATGAATAACACGTGGATACCTAGTGAATATTTTTGATACTTACTTTGTGTACATATACGTATAACGGAAGATGCTAATGATGCCTCGCGAAGAGTTACGCGCTTCTTATTTGTTCTTCCTATTTTCTACAAAACTGACAAAACTATCTACATACTTTAGAGGTGTAAGGGGTATTGAGAAAAAATATCGAAGATATTTATTCATCATACCTATCAGCTCCAAAAGTAGTATATTACTTTGTCGACGTTTTGGATATTCGACTTTTCGATGACAGCACGCTGAGCGTTTTTATATTCGCCCCTGCCAATGCGCTTGCACCCGTTTCGTGCGTGAGAGAAAAAAAGCGGAAGATAGACAAAGCCGACGCGCACGCACTCACGCGAGACCAAAGTGACCATGGGCGTCGGCAAAACCTTTAGGCTAGGTCCACAACCTTGCTTTAAGAGGCCCTAAGTCGTAAAACCGTAAAAAATTAACCACAACCACAGTCGATTATTTTTCTCATATTCAACTGTGATTGATCAATTTTCTTAAGGCTTTACGGTTTACGACCTCTTAAAGCAAGGTTGTGGACCTAGCCTTATCCTTTAACATTTGATAGATTTTGCATCCTGATAAACAAGATGAAAATATATTCGTTATTCGTCGCTTTATATCTTTTATGATATATGTTATTCAATCATCTTTTCTCGTGATGCTCTAAAAACCATCCTAGTCATAAGAATGTCATTCAGAAAATAATCAATCCTCAAATCGATCCTCGTAGGTCTGTCTACAAACTGTAACTCAAATTCTCGTTTCCCTATAAGTTTTTATCAGAGACGGTTTCAAACGCGAGCCCTCCAATTCCCGCGGGGGTGACGCCGATGGTGTCGATACACTCACTCATTCACTCCCTCGCTCTTCTACACTCTCTCACTCATGCACCGCACTCTACTTTTTCCGACATCACAACACGGGCTGCGTGCGCTGCTCGAAACGCATACACGGCAGATGGTACTCGTCATCATCGCATCGGGGAGGAGGCGTGGCGTGGCAAGCTTTAATCGCTTAAAATCGTCGTTAATTGAAAACGAGTCAATTTACGGGTAACACGAGAGTCCCCAATGGCGGGTGACGCGCAAACACGCGCGCTTATTATATTGTCCTTGAAAGTGGTTGCGGTCGGCGAACGAAGGGTTTAACGGGGCATCCCTCACGCTGCAGAAAAAGTCTATCTAGAAGTATAATGAGGCATGCGTGACGCATGACGTGGGTGAAGACGGACGCTCTTTTTTATCACTGCTGCTGTCTGCTGCTATTGCTGCTGACGCATCGCCCGCCTTTTTTCTGGTGTAAATTTTTGCTGGGACTAGCGGTTGCGAATAGAATTATTATCTAAACAAGACATATCCTCTGAGTCAGGGGTTTTCGGGAATTAAAAGAAGAAAAGCGTGGTTAAACAGACTGTTATCGTTGAAAGCCGCAATTAGTTTCTGAAAAGAAATAATTTCCTTCGTGTCATTATACAAGGTATTCTGAATTTTCCCGGCAACAGATTCGACAAAAGCGAAGTAAAAGATTCATTTAAATTAAAGACAATTTCGCAAACGATTTAGACCGTCGTTCTTTCGACAATTTATCGTCGGCAATGTGTTCCGTGACGAATTATACGTATTATCGTATTGTTCCCGTAAATTTTCTACGTACTTCGGATGGACGTTGTCGGACTCGATCGGAATTTATATCTTTAGACGTGATTCATGTGATTATGCAATTGTGTCCGTATTACGACAAATTCACACGAATTTACACGACGTTTATGTATGATCTATAATTAAATCCTACGTCTCAAAATTAATCGTATTTTTCCGTGATGTGGTAAATAGTAAATACTCTCTGTACTCCATAATATATACATCATAATTTTGAGATTTTGAATTTTGCAATTAACAAATAAAATAATTATAGTATACATTATTACCACAAGGAAAAAATGTTGTTGTATTAGTGGACAATATAAAAATATTGTACGAGAGTGAGTCGATAATTATCCAATGTATTTATATAATTTATTGAAGCACTAACAGAGATTTACGTTTACATTATTTTCCAACATATTATATTATAGTTTCCTTGCTTTTTAATACACTTGATCCATCAACAAGCTCGTTATCCATGCACAAGCTTCGTTATGTTTTCTGAATAAAATGTTTTTAATGGGTTTCTCTCTCTCTCTCTCTCTCAGTCATGCATTCACTACATTTTCATATTTTGGTCAGCCACATATGCTCTACTTTCATATTTTGGTCAGTGGCGAATCGACAATCTCTTAGAAAATTTTTGAATGAATCAAACAGATAGTAATCACTCGCTCTCTCTCGAATTACTATCTGTTTGGTCCACTCAAAGATGTTCTAAGAGATTATCGATTCGCTGCTGTCCACTGACTAAAATATGAAAGCGTAAAGCACGACCGGCTGGAAGATCTGTGAATAATATTTGATTCCGAGAACATAACGGAATTTGTACAGCGATAAACAAAGTGTATTGAAAAGCACAGAGATTATGTCAATTTTATTGATACTGAAATAAATTTTATACATAGTTGAAAAAATTCTGTCAAATTTAACACAAAATGAATATATTAAATGATAACATAAACATTATGTAAAAATTAACATTAAAAATGTTACACTTTGATACAATTTGGAAACATATTTCTTCAAGAAGATTAACATTTACAATATGCTAAGTTAATACATACATTTTTTATTTATTTATCTTGAAATTTATTTTTTAAAACTATCTTACTTTTATGTTATTAGTTCACTTACTCATGAACTGTGTTATTTTAATACTAAGAAATGTTAAATATTAATTTAATACAAAATATTCAAATAATATAATCACATTGTGTTGTTAAATTAATACTATTGAAGTATGTTAAAAATTCAACACAAGAATTTTAACAAGGACCGGTTTATATATATAAACAGAAATACAAAACGTTTTTAAAATACATTCTAGATATAATTAGTTAATTATAAAATTCCGTGGCGCCTTTTCATATACTACTGCTAAATACTATAATTCATTACTATCCGTCATCCGTTTTTTTTTTCCATTATTTCTTTTCCTTTCGTTCTCTGCTGTTTCTTTTGTATTTATATTTTATTTCATTATTCTTATCTTAAATTTTTCGTTCTTTTGTTATTTATAATTCTTCTTACCTATAGTTTTAATTTTTCTGTTTAGGCTTTGTAGTAGATAGCTGTATTGTTGTTGCCATCTCGTCATTTGTGGTGCATTAAAATTTTTCCGTTTAATCTCAATATTTTCATCTTACTAAAATGTTGTAATGAATTCAATAATAAAGTTATTATTATTATTTTATCATTATTATTATATTATTACTCACCCTCATATAATTTTATTGTATGTTGTTAATACGCAACGATTCAGTGTGAAAAATAGGCTATTAGCAAGTAATATACGCCGAGCACGGATCTTCAGCGTTTACAAGCAAAAAGCAGTATATTAGTTGACAATGTTCCGTGACGAATGTCGCCGTATTGTTCCGGCGGCGGCAAATTTTCCAAGCGCGCTACGACGAAATTTACGCCGCATGGGGCGTAATTACGCAATTACGATTGTATCCGCATTATCGCAGCACTGGGGTAACACGAGGTTCCGGTAACCGGCCGGAAATTTACAAGCGGCTACGTGGCCCGTAATTGAATTCTAAGGCTCGTAATTAAGCGTATTCTTCCGTCGCTAGCATGGCCCGATGGGGCGCGGGTCGATCCCATTTGTTTTAATAGCATATTTGCGTCGAATCTCGATGAAGCGATCGGAATTCCGCGCACGCCGTCGCTTAATTTCGGCGCGCTTGTACCGTATATACATGTATATGTATAAAGGAAAACCGGCCGACGTGACGATCGGATCAAAAATCGTGTCGATTTTCCGCACGATCGTACTCCAAATAAGACGTTGCACGAATCGCGATTTATCACTTCCGCACGATCGTACTCCAAATGAATAAGACGTTGCACGAATCGCGATTTATCTGGCAGCAGCAACAATTAAAAGTCGGTTAATTTACGCGAGATTGTTCCAGGTGACGCAGTGTATATTGTTAATTCGCTAACGGAATCCCTTTCCTTGCACTGGGTATCAGCCGGTGCCAGGTGATAAAAATGCGTATCGCTCCCTCGTCGCCGTTATTAACAGTCACGGCATTATTATTCTCCGCGTACGCGTGTGCAGCGTAAAATATGCTATTAAAAATTTCGCAACGTTTATTATTTTATAACAGAGTGCGATTGGATGAAATGTGCATAGTTATGTGGAAGTTTTATCATACCTATTTCCGAGTAAGGAAGAGAGAGAGATTGATTGATTGATTAAGCATTTAATTTTAGTTCTACGATAAACCCTAGAGAGAGAGAGAGAGAGAGAGAAAGTCAACGACTTGATCGGATACCTAATTCAGCTTCGTTTGAAGACTTATTGTTAGTTCAATATTGCAGCCGCGGACCTGAATCACCTTGCTCAGCGTTGAAACGCAGCACACGATGGTGCGAACACTGCTGGCGGTTTAATCTATTCGACGGTTTCCGCAGATCGGTAACCCAGTTTCGCGAGATCGTTATGCCCGAGTAAACTGCATCTTTCATTAAGCTACAACAGCAACTACGTCCTAATTGAACGGCTCTCATTCGATCGGCCGACCCTTCGGTTAATTTAGCGGCTCCTCATACGGTGCATTATACCTACGCGTGCACATCCTAGACGAAGTCGACGGTAACTGATCCACAGAATTTTACGATTGTCGGAAAACTTGCTAAATATGTCTACAACACGGTAGAAAAATTGTATTAAATTTAATACATTTTGCTTGTATCAAACGGTTCATTAAAATTTTTTATTTAAATTAACCCTTCGATGTAAATTATAAATAAATAATTTAATTTAATATAAGTTTAATAATAATAATAACTTAAATCCAAAAATAAATTGTGTTGGAAAATGTAGTGTATATATATATATATATATATAAAAACAAATTTTAAGATAAATGAATAAAAGATGAATGTATGTTAATTTAACGTTTATAATATGTTAAATTGACACATATTTTATTCATACATTTTAGAATTTACGTTTTAAAACATATTACTTTTATGTTATTTGATCATTTACTCATAAACTGTTTTAATATTAAAAAGTGATAATATCCATTTAACACAAAATGTTCAAATAACATAATGACATTATGTTAAATTAACATTTGGATTGTTAGAAATTCGACAAAAATTTTAATAAGGACCAATTTTAACACAAGTACAATATGTTTTACTGTGTACCTGTGATAGGCGTGTAATTATCAAAATAAAAATAATTTTCCACAAACAAAAACTTGAGATGTGTAGATACATTGCACGTAAATCTATGTTCCATCGATTGTATTTGTCTACAGGTATTTGTATTATTTCTATCTTACATCGCACATAACTGTGTCTTTTTATAGAGTCCCCAATAGAATTGCGTAATTCCGCAATGATTTACGAATACTTTACGAACCATGCGAACCATCTTCGTAGAAATCACATTGAAATAATTTCATAGCAATGGAACACAGCTGTGATAAAATGTAAATCACACGCAATGTAAATCACTAATTTTATTTCGAAACATTAAACGGAAGTTTCGCACGATTCGCCGAGAAATGTCGTGGGCCGCATTACGTCACGTGTAACGCACACGACGCAGAAATGTTTCCGGGATTATTTCGCCGCGGGTCGAACGAGCTCCGCTGGCGATTATTTTGATTACCGGTTGCCGATTGTCGGATACCAGCCGTGCCGGACATTCTGGGCAAAAATGGATGGCGGGGTTGTCGGAATCCAAATAGGCTCGTTTAAATTCGAAATTTCTAGCACCGCCCTCCCCCGCGGTGCCGCCACCGTTGCCTTTGCAATTTCGTAAAACGATGCATATGTATAAGCCACGAAACGGCGGATTTAAATACTGGAAATATTTTTCCGTCGGTGTTATAAAGCGTCGCCGCGCGTAAAACTAAATCATCGTGACAAGGTTCCGCGTCTTTAACGAAGACCCGTTATTATCATGCTCTCGTTGTGTTAGTGCTCTGTAAGTCGTACGACACGATACAAATGTCTCGATTGTCGAATCAAAGAGAATGGTGTAAGGCGAGAAGATGTGATTACATAAAAGACAATGCGTGTATCTATTGTATTTATCTAAACTGTTTGCGACAATTCAGAAATTATTTTCTGAAAAGTAACTTAATTGTAGGACATTTGTTTTCCTTTGTACGTGTCGCAGTCATACTAGATATTATTTTGACAAATCATCCTTTAATTTACAGAGAAAACTGTAATTTTTTAGTTTCTTGACACATAATAATAAGTGAATGACACAAATAAGAGAAAAAATCCTACATTCTCTTGGTGCTTAATAACATTCATATGCAAATTTTCAAATACTTATTTTTCATGTTTCGACACACACACACACACACACACACACACACACACACACACACACACACACACACACACACACACACACACACACACACACATGGCCATAAACTCGAGCCGTCCTTCCGGAGAATTCATCAATTATTACGTTCAGTTTATTAGCCCAAATCAACGGCAACTTGAAAATAGTTGTCGGCCACCTTAAGCAATTCATGGAAGGCAAGGACAATTACGAGAATTGAATTACAAGTCGAGTGATGATACCAAGTCGTTCTCGTTAATTTTCGAGTTTGCGTGTCATAGCCGTGGACGAATCAGTCTGAAATTGTTTTAATTAAAGCATGCGCCGTATCTGTCGTAAATTAATACAATGCACTAATTGCCCTCACAGATACAATCCTATAGACACAATTGGGTACAACTCGCGGAACAATTCCTTTCATCTCGATATTTCTCCCTAATTGTTCCGTCACCGTGCAACGAACTTGACGTTCACAAATAACTCTAATGCTATTCGAGATCGTTGTTGCAAAAATAAAGCAATATTTGTGCTAAATTTGATTGTGAAAATTACAACACGTCCTTTAATTTTCGTAGTTAATTTTGTCAACGTCGATATAATAATATCGTTTATTGATATAAAATATGTATAATAATGTATAGAGACGTCCACGAATTATTTTTAAGATAAGTAATCGCTATTGAAAAAAGATTGAATTTTCACAAATAAGCGAAAAAGCTGAATTTATTCGATCAACGCGAATCTTGGTACCTAATAATATTTTTACGTGAATTTTCAATTTCCGTTTTCAATTTCCGCAATTTGCGAACTGTGGGCCAATTATTTTTGTCGATCTTAAAACACAGTCCACAAACTGAAATAAAAATATTTAATATGATAAATTAAATGAACAAGCTATTAATAATATTGGTGTTAATGGAGCATCTTAAACCACTGTAAAGAATTTATTGTGAAAAATATCACCCCAGGATTGAAATCCGGGCTGAATTTTCTTCAAGAGTTTTATTTATCTCGTTTCAGTCTTAATGCGCGTCACTAATGCTGTATCTCCTATCGCTCTCTCGATATCCTATACCTATACTTCACAATGCCAGGCTTTCGCCATCGCGTCGCTCGTAAACGCTAGTATAACGGGGCTATGAGCGCATCTCGCCGTCCTATCCGTCGCGTCGTCGTCGCGGTAACAGCGGCGTCAATGGCGCGGTATCGTATCGTTATCATAACCGATTCGTGGATACCCACCGTTCTCGGTAATATTCCTCTTTTCGGGCGGGAGCGTAACTCGGTAATAGCCGCGTCGTTCGAACATTTCCCTTAATCAAGCGGCTGTCGCGTACCGCGATTTAACGCGCGCGCGCAGATATACATACGTATGTATACGCGCAAGCATATACGATACACTCTGATGTTTTACCGCGACGCGACGCGACGTTTACCACTTTTACGTTTATATCCGACTATCGCGGCAGGGCAGGAATCAGGCAGGGTAGAGCGGAGGAATAAATCCGTGTTGCGCGCCGAGTGACTCGTCGGGCGTTTACACGCGTCGACGAGCGGGCTGAGTGAAGCAGAGAGTGAAGCAGAGCGCACAGCTACAGCGTCCATCGCCCAACTCGGCTTAGTGCGTGTAGCGCGACCATAAACAACCGTGCAACTTTCACGAGGACTTTACCGTAGCCATTACAGCGACCCATTTCCCGACGCGGTTCATGAGCGAGCGCGTCTCTCTTTCCCGTCGCCTGAATCTCGCTCGCTCGCTCGCTCGCTCGCTCGCTCGCTAGGTCGCTGGCGCGCGTGCGACCTAAGCTTCGTAAGATAATTGTTCATCAGGGGTTGAGTGTCAGCCGCGAGTTCGCGTTAATGCTGGCCGCACGCGAAATGACGCGTCGTTATATCTACGAAACTATCACGCGCGCACATCCCAGAGAGATCGAGCGCGTACGATGTTACCTCGGCGTTGTAATCTCGCGCTTTGGAGAGACGATGGCGCGCTCTTGTTTCTCGGATTCGCTGTGAAACGCACATTCCTCTAAAGATCGGCTCAGAGACATCGACGCGAAATATGAAGATACCATACCTACTCCCGACGCTCGTACCCTATCTCTAGATTTCTATAGGAATACCTAAATCGCTACATGCTGTAGTTAGAGTCCTAAAAAAAACCAGAAATTCTTCTTGGCGTATGTTCCATTTGACATTCGCAATGCTCGCGAGTATCATTTCATCCTTGGTGTGTTTCTCAAACGTTAAGAAAGATAAAATGTTCGCGAATAACCTCTTTGAGTGCGTTCTACAATGTGTCGCAAACACCTCGTCGTCAGTCGCAACGCTTCTGACAACCAATAAGTGCATTCAGTACAACCGCTTACTGAGCACTGAGTGAGTTCTTATACTTGTTTGATCTATATTTTTAGCTCTAACGGAATATGCCGATCAAATACAAGAACTTACTAAGCGCCCAGTGAGCGATTGTAGTACTGAATGCACCCAATCAAAACCGTCAATATCTAGTAATTATTGATGCTTCCGATTGGCTGTCGAAGCATTGCGACTGACGACGGAGTGTTTGTGATACATTGTAGAACGCTCTTTAGAATAGTCTAACTATTATGAGGAACAAAATGACATTATGATTACGTAATTTAGACAGCCAATCGGTATATTGAAAAACATAATAGCAGCAAATTGACTTAATCGATTCAGTGTCGCATCTTTGGTTTTCTCGGACTCTAGTCCTAGATATTTTAGAGTCCGCGATAGTCTGTTACGAATCAAGCTGAATGCCATGTTTATTCACATATAGAGCCCTAGCTAGAAAACCAAAGATTCGTCATAGAAGGTTATAGTCTAATTGGCTGTTTATAAATAGGCTAAAGAATATGACCTGATTGACTATCATAAATAAGGAAAAAATGATACCATAATTACGTGATTTAGACAGTCAATGGGTGCATTCAGTATTACAACTGCTTACTGAGCGTTCAGTGAGCTCTTGCATCTGATTGGCATATATTCCAATAACCAAACAGGTGCAAGAGCTCACTGAGCGCTCAGTGAACGATTGTAGCACCGAATGCATCTAATCAGTACACCTCTAATCTAACTGATTCAACTAACTTGCATCTCTGGTTTTCTAGAACTCTAATCACGTAGACTGTATTTCGTAAGCGCATGATGTATCGTTTTATCCTTGTTATTCATCGAATGTTAAAACAAGGATACAACAAATCATGCGCAATATGTGCTTTACGAAACCAGTGTATGGAGTGAATATTGATGTTAATCTATAATCTAATATGAACATCACCTCGGATATGATTGTATCTTTTCTAATTATATTTTTTAAATTGTGCGAAAATTAAAAAAATATTCTTTTTTATTTTAAATATTTAAATTTTGCACGGATAGGAAAATGTTTTATAAATGTGCAGTTCTTCATTACAAACACGGAAAATAAAATTTATAATGTTACACATTTATATATATTCGGTATGCTACTGTTTGGTCATGATTAGAGGCATGTTTAGATTCCCATCTAGTTGTTCTCCGGGTATCATATCATCCTTGTTTAACGTTCGGTAAACAACAAGGATAGAGTAATATCTGGGTGACACTCGGGTGAAAATCTGAACATAACTAGGTAAAGAGAAAATTATCTAATTATTATATCGTCATCCCTTCTCCTTTCAAATTGACTGATATTGGTTCACATTTATCCATGGCGGTAACTATTTAGGTATTTCTATAGAAATCTATGACCCTACCTTTGTATCAGTAGAGAGATGCCTACGAGATATTTTGAAACTTTCGATCACCTATCTTTGGCGTTTCAATACATTGCCTTACCGATAACCTACTGGATTCGTACTGGCTCTTGGATGCCGAGTTGCATGCGAAAATATTGATAGCTTGCCTAACGCCCGCGGGCACTGCGCGAGAATCGCTTTTCATGAATCACCATGTATCGCTGTGTGCCAGTTGATCTCGTATACATCAATTATGCACTTAAAAGGGATCCCCCGCAGTGTGCACAGCGAACAGATGCGCGCCAATCTTGAAACATCTCGTACGAATGTCGGACATTTATGTACCGCGTGATCGCATCTTTGTGCCTCTAATTTCGACGGGGAAAAGAATACCAATGGTGTATGTATATGTGACTACACGATCGAAACGAATGTCCGTCTTTCTCCGTTTGTATTATTAAGACCCCAATTTATAGCGAGAAATTCCGAGAAATGGCATTAACGTCAGCAATAAGAGAAGCGATAGGTATAGATATATTCATCGTTTCTATCGCGTGCAACTGGTAACGAGCTCTCGCAGCATATCGTGGTGGAGGGACTCTACATAAAATTAGCTTTTATAGATTGTTAAAATGCATTATGTGATGCAGGTTGTCGGTATTTTAATCGTTTAATTGAACATATCTACTCTTCTTAAATAATATCCGTGTCGTAATGTTCAGCTATAACTAGGTTACACTGTCACAGTTTAATCTCCCTAAAAGAATCTGGCTAATCTTGTCCTATTTTTGATTGGCTTGATGAAAAATGGTGGAACCAATCAGATGATGAGCACGTGAAAAATGGAAAAGCGGATATATAAAATGATTTATAGAGTTATATAAGAGCACGTATAAGTGCGCATGTATGTGTATGTGCATGGCATATAAAAGCGCATGCCATTTTTAATAAAACTAGAAGACTCTTAAGGTCATAGCACACAAAAAAGCTTAAGCAGTAAGACGTAAGCAGTAAGGAAATCAACATGTTGGATTGGCTATACTGCTTACATTATAACCGAGGGGTAAACCGCTGATCAAAATTGTGTATACCAATGCCTACTAATGTCCAAGTAATGCCCAACTTTTATGTCCACTAATGCCCTAATAATGTCCATGAATGCCCTAATAATGTCCATTGATGCCTTACTAATGCATAACGCTTATTATAATACACAATTCTCTTAAATAATGCTCAGTAATGCCCAGTAATTCCTCAAATCTGTACACCGTAATGCCCTTAGCGATTTACGAATCGATCATGATCTTATGGCCTCTACTGTGATTGGTCAATTCATTTACTGCTTATGTTTTACTGCTTAAGTTTTTTTGTGTACCATGGACGTACTTCTAGGAACATTATCATAATTTTTCGCTTTATGACATCTTGTCGGCAAACTTTTAATTTTTATCAATTAGTCCAATTTTAATTATCGTACTATTATATAAATTTCATGCTGCGTTTTTTCACATTGCAGCAAAATATAATATTTTAATTCCTCGCCTCCCGGTATTCGCTCCTCTTCATTGCTACTTTGTTTAAAATACGCTGTATTTTTCATTTCATTATTTCTCATATTACATAATATTTATTTTCTTACATGTGCATGTGTAAAATTTATTTGCATACGCCTGAGATTGTGCATGTATGTGTGCATACATGTACATAAATATCAATTACGTATGTCATATATCATATTCTCATCTACAGCTTAAATTATTATGCACGTATAACATCTATTTATGTATGTAATTTCCTTCATTGCTATTCTGATGTTGTATCGTTTCACACGTTGTTAGCTGTTTTACACATTTTATTTCCTATTCAAATTATTTCTCCATATATTACATCACTATAAATTTAGTTTAGTGTTTGTTGATGTATCCTAATATATTATTTCTTATTATTCTTCTTTTGATTTAAGTTTATATTTAATTTTAGGATTAAGTTTATAAACAGCATTATTGCTGATACCTTATTTTTAGTGATGCAGTTTTAAAACGGCCTTCTTTTTATGAAGCCTATTTTATTGTCACTGCATCTCAATAATAATAATAATATAATTATTTTTTTTATTTAGTAGCCAAGTAATATATGGGGAAAATAAAAATTTTCCCGATTAAATATAAGAGATGTGCGAATGTATAACGATAACTTGTCCATCGCTTTTAATTTCGAAAGCAAATTTAACTTTGAATGGAACTTTAATTTCAGGCTCACAAAGATATTTAATGTTGAGTATCAAAAAGTTTCCGAGCACGCAGATGGTGTTGAATCCGAATTTTCCTGCGAGAGGAGTCGGTCCCAAAGTTGGCCAAAGAATTCGCACGGATGAGAGAACGTGCGGACAAACTTGGTGCGCCTTACACACGGCGAAGACGAGTCAGATATCTAGAGATACTTAGTAACGGCGGGGTTACCACGTAGTTATATGAGCGAGAGCGCGTCGCGTGAACCTCGAGCGAAAATAATGCTCGCGCGACCACGAATACGCGGACGGAATAATATAATATAATATAATGTAGTTCGCGGAATATATAATATACCTCTTCATGAACGTAAAAGTTGCCTCGTTAACTTGATTGCGGCACTTTGACTACTTGAACTACCTTTACGACCGGCAATTAAAACCAAACGACGGGCGTAGACGATCAACGATCGCAATGACCGGAGGTCTTGATTTTCCAATATCACGAGATTATCACCTATCCAGCTATTCAATGATATATAACTACAAGGTACAATAACAGCATAAAGAATAACAAAACGATAACATTAACGCATATATAAGTACCATAATGTCACCATGATATATAATCCTAAAATTTGAGGACGGTTTCTTTTTCCGAGAATAAGAAGAAAATATCGATGACAAGTTACAATAGAAATATGACAACATCCAATGTTTCATAATTCGCGAGCTTCTCGGATAGTCGTAAAAATCGGCAAACGGATACGGTGCAACGTGTATATGTCTTCCACGAGCGCGAGATTAAATGTCGTTCCACGATCTCGAGGTACACCTGCCGGGCGTCTCTCGCATTCTCGTCGGCAGCACGCGCAATTTCCGCTCGTGCGATAGAAATCGACGTAATGCCGCGTCTCTTGCACGAAAGCTGCGATATCTGCGCGACACGTCGCGATTTTTCGACCTCGGTGGTCAACGTATAGGTACGTTTGTAGGGTTAAACGGAATAGCGCGTTACGTCTCGAAACTATCGCGCGGGGACCAGCAGTTCGCTGCAGCCAACTCACCCGCTGGGTATCGTAATTTCGTCGATAGTAACAACGGTAACAGACGCCGCCACCGCCGTGCCGCAGCGCATCGTTAACCTCCTGGCGTCCGGTTTTTCGCTCTCTCGCGCTAACCATCCGCACCATGCCGGTTTATGCGCCATCGCAGTCGCGGCTTCCAACCTCTCTTGCCGATTCAACAATTGAGTAAACAGAATATACCGAAACGTGTTGTTCGTGTTTACTTAATCCATATAGGAACGGTATTCATGG
The DNA here is from genome assembly GCF_001594055.1 of Mycetomoellerius zeteki. Classification (NCBI taxonomy): domain Eukaryota; kingdom Metazoa; phylum Arthropoda; class Insecta; order Hymenoptera; family Formicidae; genus Mycetomoellerius; species Mycetomoellerius zeteki. Next base: position 543,503 of record NW_017257764.1, read on the forward strand.
AAAGCGAATTAATTAATAAGTGGACTCTAGATCTGAGTGATTCAGAAATATTCATAGAGGATTGGAATCGCGAATGTGGATTGAATTTTAGGAGATATCAACGAGCATCGACGCTACTCTCGACGTTCGATACCATTTCAAATTGTAAAATAATGTTTAATGTTACATATAAAAATAATATATGTAAAAAATTTCATTTTTGAGATGCTAAAGAAACTGCACACATCAAAATCAACGATATGATCTTTCATTTTTGCAACAAACAATGAATATAATTTTTCATTTTTGCATAATTTCTTTTAAAAATGTGTGTGTGTGTGTGTGTGTGTGTGTGTGTGTGTGTGTGTGTGTGTGTGTGTGTGTGTGTGTGTGTGTGTAGAAATTTTAACCAAATTGACAAAGCCCGGTAATTGCAAATTATAAAAGACAGAAATAAATAGTCAAATTACGAGTAAATTAAAGATCGCATTGCGAAATAAAAACAATTGTTTATTCTCATTCCATAGTTTTTATTTGGCAATACAGTCTTTAATTTGCTTGCAATTTGACCATTTTTGTCTCTCTTTTGCGATATGTACAAATTTTTATAATATTATATAATATTACAGAAATATCCAAGGTAAAATTCCAGATATAATAATGTTATATTTACATTTACGTTTGTACGCATCTTATAACATAGCTTAAGAAAAATTATAATTCGTCAGTGAATTATTTTAAATAAATATTTCTATAAACTTATAACTTCAATTGTAAATTTACTTTTGCAAATTGTTTTAATATTAAAAAAAAAAGAATAATTTTATTGGTAACTTTATCCACGTGTGTAAATATACATCTTTAATAATGAATCCCAAAATTATCCATCAGGTATAATTATTGTAATTTTATGAAATTTTTTTTACAGTAAAAAGTGAAAGAATTACATTGTCTCTCCGTAATAAAAGAAAGTTTGCGCAATAGCAAATTAAACGGCATTTTCGATTTAAGCTAACAGTAACGTCCGCGATTAATATCAATTTTATGTAGAAATACCGCACGATCGTACGGATGGACGATTTATTACGTGATGGAGGAGTTTGGTCGCGAATAGATACGGATTTATTCGAAATCTCGTGTTATATACGGACATCGAGCAATATGCAGCCGTATCTGATCGTCGGAGAAATACGACGTTGAAAAATTGGCAGCACAGCGGTCCCGGTTAAAAGTCCAGGGGGCAGTTAAACACGTATTATTACGCTCGCGTCCTTTGCACGCGCCCTCTTCTCTTCTCGAGGCCGCGATGTGACTTCATATTTTCCGCGTCGCAAATGTATAACACGAGTGTATGGAAATAGAAGCAGAAATGTGAACGCGACCATGACAGTCGTTCCTCGGATCCCACGATGTCGTTTGCATTTCTCATAAGCGCGCGGCTGTTCCTTTTTTCCCTCTCGCAATCGTACATACGCATTTTTTATCTTCGTCCTACGTGAGTCACTAGTTCATGAGAAAGAAAATAGAGAGAGAGAGAGAGAGAGAGAGAGAGAGAGAGAGAGAGATATTTACTATGTCCTCTCTAAGCGTCCAAGTTCCTAAAAGCGCCAGAGAAACGTCATAAAGTCATAAAATTAGAACGCAAAAGCGACATATGAAAGCAGATTATAAGAGGGCACATTAGATAATGACACGCGCGTATTATTACGTAAGCTACAGTAAAAATGAAAGAAAGAAAAAAGAAAAAAAATTCAATTTATTAATACTCCGAGATTATTTCGATCCCTTAAGAGCGTACACGAATAATTATCTCGGGTAACATTGGACAATATTGGAAAAACGATTACCTCGTTATTGTCGTATAAAGATAACGACTAAATGTACTCATTCTGGCTGTCAAAGAATGTATGCGTTAACAGAGAGAGAGAGAGAGAGAGAGAGAGAGAGAGAGAGAGAGAGAGAGAAACAGAGCGTAAATTCCGTTTAATAAGACAAGCGAAAAGATACGCGAATAAATGTAGATTAATTGCCTTCTGAAACGAGTCTCCTAAGGATCGTAACAAAAATTACACAGGACAGTGTATGAGATAAAGAACTACAGAGAGCTGTAGTCGTAAAAGATTCGGAACAAACAGTCAAGATAAATAACAGGAAAGATTAAGACCAAAGTTGAGTGACGTCGGAGAAACTGAGAGGCGGAGGACACAACTCTTTGATATTTGCATACTGCACTCTGCGAGGGAGGAATTTTGGCGAGGGGGATAGGGGAGAAGGAGAAGCGGAGAGGACCGACGCGGCGCGGGCGGTTCAGTGTGAGAGCGCGACCTCCTTCTCTCGCGGAGTGTTAAATTAAATTATTATTATCCCCATTATCATTAAGCACGCCGAGTACTAGTACCCCCCTCAACCCCGATATACATCTCGGGGATCCGCGTGTGCGGGCACATACACACACGTACACACCCTCACGGATGCATACGTGCAACGTATACACCGTATACACGTCTCCGCGTATTTGTAGGCAGATCGAGGTACGAGATGTCGACGTGCATATAATTCTCTCGGGACGCCATTAAATTGTATTAATCCACTTCCATCACGAAATTGAAGTTCATACACGATAAATGTACGTACGTACCTGCTGCGATACGCTTGATGTACGCGAAGTGTGTAACCCCCTCCCCCCAGTTTTCTCTGGTGCCCTTACATTCTTATCGATCTTGTGCGACAAATTTTTTCTACTCGACGATATCTCGCGCGAGGATCGCGTGTAACCCTCGTACCGTTTCGTACTTATTAATCCCGACGGGAGAGAACGGCGCGATGAACAAAGTTAAGTCAACCGTAAGGGAATCATTTAAGTGTCGTTACTTCGCTACCGGGCATTTTAATCACCGACACTTTGTCCCTTACATTACTCAGGGATCGATTATGTCAAAAAGAAAGATCTCTCGTAGATGATAACTCTGCGAAATATAGATATTCTACAACGAGCACGTAACAAATATCACTTTTTTGCGCTGATGTGTTTCTCCATTAATTTATTTTCACTCAAATTAACGGGGCGATAGCAGGTAATGTTCGTACTTTTCGAGCAGGTCGATAATCAGAGACAATATCAAAACCCTGTTAAATTAAGCATAGTTGATACGCAATCGTGACACACCACGGTGATAATTGGATCGTACGGCATTGCGGCGGAGGTACGTTCGTTCGAGCTTCATTCGTGTTTTCCGACAATGCCGTTGTTTATCCCATATCGCGAAATGAGTTTCGGAATGAGTGGCGTGGGAGTGCGGGTAGCGCGAGGATGCAACGAGGATGGGGATTGAGAGTAGATATATAGACGGGCGCGAATTCTCGGAAATGCATATCTCGTATGCTGCAATCGTTTCGCGAATTCAAGAGCTTTGAAAAAATGCCGGAGGCTGCGGTTTCCGTAGATTCTGGAGGGAACTGGGATGGAAAGGGAACAAAAAACGACAACATACTTTTTTATCTACTGCCTAGTCGCCGATGTGGTCTATTTTTTCACGCATTTTACATCCGTAAACCAAATATTCTTCCAATTCCGATTGTTGTCTCTCGTAAAGCTTGCATATTCTATATGTATATGTGCTCGTACTAATCCTTAAGTGATCGTCCGAGCAGTTGTCATCACACATATGTGGTCATGCGCGACGTATTCTGTGCTCTGAGAAAATAACGCTGTATTACATGTTATGATTAGAGTTTTTGTTCCTCTTTGGCTTTTTTCTAAAGTCCTACTTTATATTAACTTTGATTTTAACTTTTGTTCTTCATTCAAATATTCAATACAATACAATACTTTCACAGCATATTCTAGAGGTAAAGTCGAATAAAAATCTTAATACGGAAATATTGAGGCTGCAATAATTTTTTGAATTTAAGCATAACTGTAATTGCTTACAACACAAAAATTTTATTTTTTCTATTTTACTTCTTTAAACTCTTCTTTGTTGTATTTTACTTCTATTAATATTTCTAAATTCTTTCTAAGACAAAAATCCTAATACAAAAATGTCGAGGCTATAATAGTTTTTGAATTACAAACTATATTTGATCAATTATAATTCAAAAACTACTGTAGCTTTGACAATTTCGTATTAGAATTTTTTACTCTATTTTACCTCTGGAAACTTTACACTATAAAAATATTTTACGGTTTATATATTTTATGGTTATGAGACACCCTGTACATTGTTGTTTGCAATTGTGATTAATTCAATCGATTGAATAAAAATTACTGACTACTAATTAAAAAATTAATCGTTATTTATTACTTATTATTAGTTTTTGGTTACAGGATAGAACAAACACGATTAATGTATGCCCAATCTTTTTTCCAGTTTACATAGAAACAAAATAATTCATCGACCAATATCGATTTAAACATTTTTTCGATATGACAAAATAATAGTTCTTTAATAATAGCAATAAAAATTATAAATACAATTTTTTTAGATAATTAAAAATTAACGATTCATAATTAATACAATTAATTTTTAATCGATTACTTTACCCTAGAATAAACTTAATCGATTAATTGTAGAAAATTATATTTCACGAATAATTTCATTAATTGATTATATTAATCATGATTAGGGTAACTCCGGTAAATACGCCGCGCTGGGATTTACGCCGCAGAAATCAGAAAAAATAGGAGTGGGGATAATTTTCCCGCAACTACTCTATTACATGCCTTTATATTATATTAGTATTGTGTTATGATTTCAGCTTCTTGTTAATATTAATGAAATTATTGTGAGTTGAATCAATTTGTCACTGTAATAAGTAGCACTATCATAAATTAAAATCTACATAAAACGATTACTGTAGGACGTGTAAAAGACTTAGTGGTTATTTCGTGATACATACGTGTAGAGAAATAGTAAAGCATGTTGTATAGCAAAATACAAGTACTTTGCTTTCGTATTCTTTGTTTAGTTCGTTGTCTTGTATATCCTACCTGTTTGGGACATTTTTAGCGGGCGGGATTTATGCCCAAAGCATACAAAGTGCGCAAATTGAATTCAGTGCACTAAATGCAATAAACACATTACATGAAACATGTACCTCATGTCATAACGCTTGTAATATATGTAGGAAGATTGTAATTATTATCTATTACTTGATATACATATTTATCATTCTTATTCCTTAATAAAACTTTATAAACACATTTTATAAGTTATTGTGTCATTTAATATACGAAAAATAAATATATATATATATATATTTCGGATTTCTAATATTTTTTTCATAGTAGTAGACAATACAAAGTTTTTACTGATATAGTTCGTTTACTTTAAACATAGTAAATAATACTTAATAAATCAAGTTTTTGATAGGTGCGGCGTATGTACTGGAGTTATTAGTAGAGGATTTTTCGACTCAGTTTAGTCTACTTTATCTGCATACGAGCGCTTTGTTAAAACTTACCGGACATTCTGTATATTTTAAATTTTTAGTCGATTATTTTAGTTAAAAAATAAAACGATCTATTAATGTCCAATACTACTTTATTCATATATCTATCGCATAATAAACAAAAAACATAATATTGTACAAAAATTTAAAACAGAAAAAGTACATAATGAATCGCGCGGCATATACATGCAGAAGACTGCACCAAACGTGAAATTAAAAAGAAATACGTTAATTTTGCTGTTGCGATTTTGATGTCGCGTTGCGCAAAATAGCGTGAACAATGTTAATATTCCGTGTCTAAAAGATCACTAAGAGGGTTAGATGGAGGAAGACCACTCGGATGTTATCATTATTTTATGCAGCTTTATTCGAGGATGACATACTCTGTGCGTCAGCATGACCACTTAAGGATTTAAGAGAAGAAACGAGATGTCGCAAACTCGCGAATTGTCTCCATTTGATATTTTGATCTTGACGAAATTTTAACAGATTTCAATTGCCCAGCCGACTATCTCGAGCGAGTAGAATATGAGCTCCAAACAGTTTTAAGTGATCGTTTAAAATTCAATATGCGAAAGCATCTACGAAACTTGTCACGCTCCAACTTGCCGTCAATTTTATATCTCGCGATTGTTTTTTAAACAAAGATCAGCATTATAGTAGATACCTTTAGGTGTTCTCGTGAATCCAAAAGTACTTTATCGTTTCTTAAACCATTTCCAATACTCAAGTATTCAAAAGTTACACTTTGCAGACTCGAATGCATAAGTCACACGGGGGACTGCTTAAAAATTCAGAAAGTCAGCACTTTAGTTATTACCAATAGACTGTCATTCCCGTCGTGGCAGAATAAATGTATGACTACTTTCAAACGGCTAGTGCGGCAAGAATCAGTAATATCCTCGAACGCAGGCCAGCCTTTCCAAACTATATCTCTCCTATTTCATAACTTTCCCAATTTCAAGAACAGAGAAGCGAGAAAATAGCATAGGCGTCGAAAAACTCCGCACCAGTACCGAGATAGCGAGAATTTAGATGGGAATATAGACGTGATATTCTAGTTGAAGTCAAAAATTACTAAAGTTAAACGTGAGGAAACACCTTTAAAATTGAAGGACGACGACGTTGAGCGAAACTTACGCACTAGCGGCGTAAAGTGGCCATCACAAAGAATTTATTGTGGGAGACAGTTGTATCGAGCAACGGGCTAGAGGATGATAAGTGTTGATTCCTGTTGTGAAGCAATTTGCGATTGCTACCTTCAGATAGTGGGCTCGACGTGCGCGTTATCATCAGCCGTTGCACCCGTTCATATAATAGCGAGCCGCAAATAGGCCATCGACGTCGCGTTGCGAACAAAAGCAAAACAGCGTCGCGCAACGGGCAGGCCCCAGCGGATGTCCGAAACGCCGCGCATTCCCGACGCGGATCGTCGGCGATTAATCGAATCGATCGAGCAGCACGGCGCGGCAACGGTAACGGCAACGTCAACGGCAACGGCAACAGCAACGGCGGTGGAGCCTCTCGTTCGACAAAAGCCCTGATTCATGCGTCAGCGCACGAGGCGCCCGCGCCCGCGCCGCGCCGGTCCAAGCCGATGCGCGATGCAAAAACCACACAACACTGCACTTACCCCCGATCCGTCCGAGGCAGAACAATAACAAGCTGGTCAGACCAATCCAATCCATGATGATTCGGCTCGATTTTTTTACCGCCTCCGACTGCAGTCGTTCAACTCTAAGGAGAGAAGAGAGAATCGGAGTTGGTCTACACGCGCGTGGCTCTAATTGCACGCGCGAGATCGAAAATCAAATCGCTTCCTCACAGCGCACTTCGTACTCCGGTTTCTCTTATCGCACCCACGCACGAGAGATGTTTTCACATTAAAAATCCACTTGTCAACAATCGCGTCGTCACAAAATACGTCGTACAAGTAATCGTCGACGAACCGTTTTGAATATTACTCCTCGTTTCTTTCTTTTTATTTTTTTTCCTTTTTTTCTAACGTTTAATTATCACTCAACCATTCCTCGTCGACTGGAGGCACCGCGCACTCATTAACCCTCTCACAGCGAGTCACGGCGACACTCATGGGGCACACGCGGGTCCCGATCGTGCGGCGAACACGCGTCGCGCGGAAATAGCGGGTGGCAGCGGCGGCGGCGAGGAGGCATTCGGGGAGAGATAGAGGAAGAGAAAGAGAGAGAGAGAACGTGCGTCCGTACCCCACGATGATCGCGTGTGCGGAGCAGTGGCGGCGGCGCGGCCTACGGGCTTTAGAACGCGGGGCGCCGTCTCCCACCCTCACGCGCGCGGCCGGCGGCAGCACCGCGTAGTAACCCCCTCTCGCTCGCCTACATTCCTCTCTCTCTCTCTCTCTTTCTCTCTCGGTCGTTCGCACGCGCGCCCGAGAGTACCCGAAGTTGGAACAGCACGAGGCCGAAATAGGGGTATCTCGGCACGAACTAGCCCGAATGAATCCGAGAGAGAGAGAGAAAGAGGGGAGGGGGAGGAAATTGAGAAAGGGAAGGAGAGAGCGAGAGATTTTCTGCGAGCGCCTGTGCGGAAGTTGCACTCTACGCATCGTCGCAAGACTATTAATGCGAAATGCGGATAAGAATTTTTGCGAATTAATATCTAACGTTTTATATTTTCGGTTATTTTGTTTTGCAATGATACCTTATTCTTTCAACGAACCATAGATAGCTGGAAAGTTGGACCAAATAAAAGACAACTCGATGAACTAAATAATATTAATTAAACTCGATGACGATATTTAAATATATGTCAAGTTTGAATAATCTTTCAACAAATTTTAATGACAAATATTATATGTATTATATATAAAATATTATATACAATATATATATATTTGTCGTTAAAATTTGTGAAACAATTATTCAAACTTGGCGTTTATTAAATAGCGTTTTTAATTAATTAGGTTATTTAATTCGCCTTTATTTTAATATATGTGTACATATATATGCACGTTATATTATTATATACAAAATTACTCAATCTTATTACTTAATTATCTTAAAGTATACTATTGTATATTATAAAATATATAATATTATAGTTTCATAAAATATAATATTACATAATATCAAATTGCATTAGAGTTCATTTATTCATGACACTGTTTTCTCTTGGATTGTCATAAACTATCGATATTTTCGAAAGGAAACACTCTCCGGTATCTTGTGATACGATATCGAATGACTTGACTGAAAGTATCCGTATTCTATTAAGTCTAAGCCTCTCCACGCCAAGTGAATAAAAGCACATCCGCACTTAAACTTAAGCATTCTTCTAGCCGTGGGAAACGGATGGAATATATCGACTCGATTCTCGTTCAAGCGATAGGCTCCTTGTATCGTTCCGACTTTAGTGGCGCGCGGATGGGGCCCGAAAAGTTAACCTTCTTCCCCTATACCCCACCCTCGCTTTTCCTCGGTACCTCTTAAACTTTGGTTAAACTCTTTCTATGGTGACGTAATGCGGTCTACATTCGGGCGAATTCGATATAAGCGCGCCGAGTTATGTGGAACGTTTTTCTTCGAAACTTTAAGTTATGCGGTATGGAGTCAAATACGCGTGAGATATATATATGTATATGTGTGTGGGTGTGTGTGTGTGGATACATGCTAAATCTTGTCTGTGAACATCCGAGATTGCCTCGCACGAAGTGCGTTATACAGTGATGTATCATCAAAGACAATACGTTATAGACAGGTCGAGAGAGTCTCGCGTCTCATGCAGCGCGACTGCAGGGCGAATTTTCTTTTTTCTTTTATAGCAAGAAGTAAAAGGATTAGTTCTTTGAGAAATAAGAGCTGGAAATGTTTCAGTTACCTCTTCCTCATGTTAAATGATTCCGTGTTCAAGCGACGCTTATATCGAATTCCATCTAGCATGTACGGCGTCAGGTTGCACCTGAAGGCGTAGTAAACCGAATGAGAGCGGTAGGGATGTAATCGTAGAGGAAGGCCGAGATATCACGGTGTGTGCATGCGTTTGTGCACGCGGGGTCGCCGCCAAGTAAAATACGAGGGGTACGTAATGAGAATCCAAAAATCAAAGGAAAATGCAGGAAATGCAACTATCGCTGGTGCATCATACCGCATTTTTCGCTTCCGAGGGCGGAAACGCAGAAAAACAGATATATGCGGGTGCACGAAAAGCAATGTTGTGTTTGCGGACGTCAGGTACAACTGGAAACCTGTGACGGATTTATAGTACGCGGGGCCCGCGGCGCGTCGCCATTTTTCCGAGACCCCGTTATTGATCTGTCAAAATATTGATCCGCCTGAGAATGTTCTTAAATGTCGAAACGCGCATGGGGCGGCGCGAAATGCAATTAATTAGAGCTACCATTGTGACGATAAAACATTCATAATATAAATTATCGTAATAATAATAATTGCTAGTCTGTTTTTAATTATAACTTCTATTACAATATATCTGTAAATTTAATTGCGTTTTTGATTATAATTTAACGGAAATCGAATTGATTCACATATTTTCTCATATTTCTCTTATTTCGAGCGTCAATTAATTTGAGACAGTCCAACAGTCAGGATACATCTCGAAAAATTTCCCGGAACTGCCCCGGACAGAGAAAAGAAAAGCGGAAAGTAGAAAATTATGCACTGACACGTTTCTTACTCCGGACAACAGTATTTTTTTCTTCTTGCCTTTATTTCCGAAGCATGAAGCCCTTGAGCCCTGTAGTATCGCGCGTAAATCCGCCGTGGCAACACGGGATCCTCCGAAGTAATCAGAATTGCGTCTATTCGCGCGCCATCCTTCTCACCCTCGCGTCGTCGTTCCAAATACATACCCTCTGTTCTGTCTCTTCCGTAGAGCGCCCGACTTTCTTGCCCCCGCGTCTGATACGCAAACGTGTGCCCCATTCCGTCCGCAGCCGATCGCGGATTTCCGTTTTTACAAGTTTTTACAGCAGTGTTTGTAAACGGATGGTCTAAGAGCGAGATGGACCAG
>NW_017257764.1:553951-607882 GCF_001594055.1 Mycetomoellerius zeteki
CCCCCCCCCCCCGCAGTCGCTGCCTCCTAATTGCGGAGCACGCGGATCAGATTAAGGACGCGAGCGCGAGCACGCGCGCGCTGAGAGACTAACGACGGGGCTAGCGATGCGACAGGAGATAGACGCCCACTGTTGGACCGATACTATTGTCGCGGTCTATCTATTGCGCCACCGTGACTAGCCGCATCGCTAGTCAACGCCGACAGCGGACGATGGGGAATCACGGCGGTCCCTTCACGTCGCGCCACAGGGTCCGTTAATCCACGCGGAACGCGTCGAGGTGTCGACGTCGTGCACGGCGGTAATGAAATTACTCGATACTCGCCGCCATCGCACCACACAAACGGACGGAGCATTAACCATCGCGCTTAGTTACCGGTTGCCGTTGATAATAGACATGGGTGGCGGTTCTCCAGATCCTAATTTCGTGGTTATGACTACGAGGATACGCCAAGAAGCGTAGTCGATTATCAGCGCTCATAGGATTTTATCAGTGTTGCAATATAAAACGAATAAAACTATTTTTTTTTCATATCGTGGCGGATGACGTTAGCTTTAAATCAAACAATCCCGGCACGTTGCTAATAGGTCGGTTGACTTGGTAGACGAGGCTCGCGTGAATCGTCGGACTGTAATTCCGGTGGTGTGACGTATCGAGGTGTCGATATCGCAAATATAACGAAGTTACTTGATACTTGGCACGGGAGGAAAGACATTAGCGGGAGCATCGACAATCATGGCTACGGTGCTGCTCAATGGTATACAGGGATGCAGCCTTGCAGAACGTAATTTCGAGACGACGTCATGAACATGATGGAATTACGTGATAGTTAGTCCGAACCAAATTGACATGGGTACATAGCTACTTAATTGCTATTGACCAATATAGCATAAGAGTAGATCCCTTCAGATTCCCCTTTTGACTTTGCTAATGAGATTAAGGGCTCGATATGTCTGAGAATAATTAGAGAAGACTCAGCGAGTAGGAAATAGAACTAAAGACCCATAACGGTCAAAGCTGGATCTTTAATGCTTAAATAATTCAACTTGATCGTTATGAACCCTTATTTCCTATTTCCTATTAGTCGAGTTTTCACATGTTCTTATGGTTCAATAAGATTCTTATTGTTTAATAATTAGAGTTCGCAAAAATGAATCTTACCCAGTGAAAAATGAGTGATTGAAAAGACATCGAATTAACATAAATACGTTTAAAACACGTCTGTAGATATCAAAAATTTAGTTGATTAAATGTTTTTGTGTCACTTGAATTAAGCGAAGAAGTTTATTTGAACATCGACATAGAATGACCGTCTCGCTCATTCTATCTTGAATTAATATTTATATGAAATAAAACAAAAATTATACTGTACAAATAAATCTCATCAAAGTCCTATTTTAGGCACTCGCTTTCAAAAATCATTACATTAGGACACGGATAAAGCTTTCATAATGTTACGTCTTTTATCTTACGGTGTAGTTTTTTATTTACGAGAAATAAAACTCTATCATATCCATCTGGTGGTTGTGCCGTGTATTTCTCGCGTTATAGACGTTTAATAGATGTTTTTTCATCCTGTTATTTCTTATTAGATAAGAGATATAAATAATGTCAATCATATTTAAAAATTATGTATTTGCATAAAAACATTATTACATCTAATAAAAACTTTTTGATTGGTTGAAAAGTTATTCAAATGCTTATTATAGGTATATAACGTATCATAAACAATGTAGACTTTTAATGGTCTCCTTTTCGATCTGTTATCATAGTCTTCAATTCCATGAGATCATAACCAGATTTTACGAAATAAAAAATAAAGTTTGGAGTTAAATGCCCGTCGCCAATGATAACGCGCGAGTAGCCGGCTCTTTTAAAAGTAATTTCAGTGATTTGCACGACACATCAGATAACTCGATTGCGTTATCGCCAACCGTGTGCGGAACGAAACTGTCTAGCAGTCGAGTTTGAGATACAAACAGATGAAGCGTTAAAAATCCTGGCCGCCAGGTCTCGTCGTGCGCAACTACGGATATGGAAATTTCAGGGGTTTCGACTCGGAGGCCACTAACGAGCGTACCGTGCACGCTTCCAGTAGCGCTGGCATGGTATACACGTTATATACAAGTGTCTATGTATACACGTGTATACGCGACTCTGTGATGGTGACGGTGGCGATGGCGACGGTGGCGGTGACGGCAGCGGTGGGCCGGAAGGGTTAATCCTATCTAGCGTAATAGTAACAGGTCAACGACATCTTTGCGAGGAGCAAACTTACCTGGCCCAACAAGCCATACATCAAATTGCACCTCTTGACGAGCTTGGCTTTCACAAGACGACCGGGACGTACAGTGATGATAAAAACGTCGACCGGAAGTCGACGTCGCGCCGCAACGAAGAACAAAGCGACGGGAAATGTCGCGCGGAAGAATCGCGTTAGTTGTCGCGCGGAACGAACATTCGTCCTTGAACGTGCCAAGTTTTTCCGCCGAAACTGTCCCGGCGCGTCTCTCCGCCGTCCGGAATTACATCTAGGATATATGAGTCGTTTATCTTGAAGATGGCGGGCGGAGAAACGGGACCCGAAGCAAGTCGCGACGAAGAACTTTGAATACGGAATTCAGCCGCGCCGCGCCGTCTTCGTATATCTAGGCGTTTAGAGCGCTGAATGCGGCTGTGTTGTCAGCACGCGATAACAATAAACGCGGTCTTCGCGTTAGACAAGTGAAACTCGGTATTAAATGCTGACAGTCAGTTGGCGCTATAATTACGCACCATTACATCTCCCTCTTTCATTCATTTTCGAAAGGCATTATATTTGTTACGGACTAATGTTCGTTTAAAACGAGTCCACAGCACTTCAAACGTGTGTCTAATGTGTAAAATATACCAACCATATGAAAGAGCTCAGTGCTGAAATATGTTCTGAGAAATGTGTAATAGAAAAAATGACAAACACGAGAGCGTGGGTTTTCAAAACGTTCGCAAATGTACATACATATTTCCCGGAGCTTTTATATTCGTCTTCTATGTTTTGCGCGCTGTTGTTAATTAGGGCACAAGGCAAAACCGTGAATCCATGTTGAATTCGCGATCGTAGCCGCCGGCAAAAATAGTAATTCTGAGTGTAGTGCAAAATCTGTGCGTGAAATTATATTTTAGGTATTTATACCGGAGACGACCTAAATTCTCGTTCGATAAAACGAGACGTTGCAGCGTTTCAGTTCCTCTCCTTCACCTTTACCTCTTCGAAAAATCCATCGGTTGACGCTGGATGTGACACATTTGCGAAGCACACTGGGATAAAAGCATAGATAATACATACGTAGTTGGTTTATATCTTCGATACCTTCGTTGCACTTTCGTTCGCATAACACTCGAACCCCGACCGGAAGTCTCGCGATGTTCCAAAGACGCGTTTGGCGTTCATGGTCTTCCCAACTTGGTACGTCCTTTATAAAAGTTCAAGACGCGGTCATAACCCTTTATCACGAAAAAGCAGCGCCATTGTTACATGCTACAGCCCCGCTCCCGTTGTCGTAAAACACGCACCGAACTTGCTAAGTACTCGAGTGAGTACTAGCGCGAATACATAAAATTCGTTTTAACGCAAATAATAAGCCGGGAAAACGCGTTTCGCGACCTCGTGGAAAACTCACCACTGTGTTTTCTCTAGCTGTCTTTCTCTCTATTTTTTTTCGCTTTATCGACAAGCACGGGGACCACTTTGTTTTCGTAGGAAATTAAGATCTCGACTTAATGTAATTTCAAAGTGACGTGTCATACATTTGTTCATTTCTTAATATCAAGAACTGCGCACAACTCATTCTTCTGCACAGTTGGAAATTTGTATTAAATTTAACACATTTCACGTGTCTCATATGAATTCACTCAAATTTTGATAGTGTTAATTTCACACAAGATGATATAAGGAATAACTTTTTATATACCGAACAACGAGCGACTGCTAAAACTTGTTGGAGGTTACTCAAAGTCAAGACTTTGACAATATATATACAGGGTGTTTCCAAATTAAATCGCAAAACTTCGGGAGCGTGTAGAGGAGTAAAAAACTAAGAAAAAAAGTCCTAAAATTTAAAAAATAATGAAATACAAAGAAATAAAATGTCATAAAAAAAGAAAGATCTAAAAAAATCTATTTAAAACATAAACAATTTTTTTTAATAATAAGAGATAAAAAATACACAAGAAAAAACAAATTGAGGACAGACTTTCGCCACCTTCTCGTTGGTTATTCCTGATGGGTTTAGCAAAGAGCGAGATAAGACTGTTTAAATTTATCAGGTCGCCATATTGAATCCACCATTTTGATTTCTATAATTTCTACATTGAATTTCCTTTCTGTAATATGAAAACCTTTTGTCATATTTCCAAAACTCAAAAATAGCTCTAATACCTGGGCTTAAATGTAATGAGTTAATTAAGGTTAAATATACCAGTTAGTAGACATAAATCAATTGTTGGACAAAGTGATAAAACATTTCAAATATAAAGCTTTAATGATATGCAGAATTCTAAATTAATTCGTTATTAAATTTTTATAAACAACAAATTTATTTAGAGTTATACATATCATTAAAAACTTAATATTACTATATATTTAAAATTTTGTACACTTTGTCCAACGAATTGGGTCCACTAACTGTCCACTAACTGGTACATTTACCTTATATATTCATTTATAAATGCAAAGAATAGTTTTCATCCTTCAAATTGTATTTTTGCCGATATAAAAAGAGTACGTGTCTATTATTTTTTACTACTTTACGCAGAGAGTTTCAATAAAATTAGCAAGTAACACAAACAGGTAGAATTACTTGTCAGTTTCATCTACTCTACCTGCCTACGAGCATTTGTATAAAGTTATCGGGAAAGTTAATTACTCAGTATAATTATGAAAAATATGTTTTTATACTGAACCAAAACTGTACGTAAATACAATAAAATATTCATTGAATTATGAAAAAATAATAAAAATTCCAATGAATTCTCATAATGATTTAGATTATAAAATTATTCCTAGAATTCATTGCAAGAATGAATATATATAGTTGTATAAATGAATCCAGTTATCGTATCAATGAATTAACTCGGACTATTAAGTCGGACATTGATTAACTATCATTCATTGGACCAAAAATGAACAAAATTTTTTTCAGTGTACATACATTAGTCCCGAGTGGAAATGTATCTGGGCGTTCGAATGTTCTATATTGGGCCCTGTGGGGAAAGTCGTGGCACGCCAGTATCGGAAATCTAGCCGGGCGCTACCTAGTATTTCATCTAGGCGCTAGACAGAATTATGCTGGGGTGCCAAGATGGGAAAACTAGTCGGGAGCTAGCTAGCGCCCAGCCGATGAGGCAAGATCATAATAACCATGGTAGAAGTATAAGGGTATAGTCTTGCGCATGGCCACGCCCACTGTCCAATCAAAATATGTAGCAAGCATACGTCATCATTAAGCGCCAAATTCGAATGTATGCTTTTAAGCATGTCTTTCAATCCGAAAAATTTTCCGACTCCTTTTAATCCGACTCATTTTTTATCTTATGATGATAATTTCCGCATGCTTTAACCGCACAACGTATTTTGAATGTGAAATTGAGCATACTTCTACCATGATAATAATCATTTTTTAATATAACTAATGTTATTCAATAATATGAAGTAAGAAGCAAGAATAAGAAATTGACCAATCACAGTCGATATATCGATGACAGTATTCTTCTTACAATCGACTGCGATTGGTCAATTTTTTTATTCTTACTTCTTACTCCGTGAATTATAGACGACGCATTATGCGTTTAAAATTTATTTTAAATCTAACTAGATTACTCTATTCCTTCCTAGATAGACAGATTTAATATCTTGAGGCAACACTGCCTCGTGATCAAGGCCTAGATAGTTTTCTCAAATTTCAGCGGTACCACCTCGCGAACCAGGACCTAGACAATTTTCCAATATTGGGCCTATAGCGCATCGCGAACCAGAACCAAGAAAGTCTTCCAATATTGGGACTGGTCATTATTGCCGTTACCGTCCAGTATAAGCCCCAGGCTAGTCTTCCAATACTACATTACTCGTGGAAAATTAGATGAGGCCCATATAGCGCCAGGTCGTAATTTCCACCGGGGTATCTTGCGTAATATTTTACATAATATATTAATTTTCCTTGCTTAATTTTTGAAACATAAACATATTTTTAGTTTCGTAATCTATGTAAATAATTTTTAATTTTTTTTTAAATAGTAGTAACATTTTATCGCTGATATTTTATTTTCTAATAATAAAAATGTTTATTAATGTTTTCATTTATTTTGATAAGGATTACTGTAAAAAATGAATGTACAAATAAACAAATAATGTACATATAAAAACGTATCGAGACAATATGGCCAATGTATACACTAACTTTGCACACGTTCGCTAAATATTAGCCTACATTCAATATAGATAATTATGTATGTCATGTGTATGATATTTGCTAATGTTGGCGAACGTTGGCCATATATCGTTTGGAGATGCTTTAAGAAAATGATGTGATAATGCTACGTTATTTTCGGAATTATTGTTAGCTTTAAACAATCACATTATTAAAATAATACTCACGTATTTTGTGCATTTATACTTTAACTTTAACAGGGAAATTGAGGACCAACTACGAAAATTAAAAAATTATAAAACTTTGGTAATACATAAAGGATGCCCTGACACATAATAAGTAATTTGTTTGCTGTCCGAATTCACCTTAATAGGATATAAAATCAATCTTTAAAGAGATTGGCATACTTTTATTTTTTTATTCATCAACAAGAGGAAACAGAACAAAATTTCAGAGAAAACAATTATTTTTTAAAATAAGACTTATCGATTAGGAAACTTATTAATTGTTTAATTATATACATGAACAATTCAAAATTATTGAAATATGACCGAAGAATGAATATATCATAACGTGTAACAAAAGATGGCCTCTCTCTCTCTCTCTCTACAATCAAAAATTTCCTTAAAAAAAACCGAGTTTTATTAGATTATTTTTTTTTAAATGTATCCGCTGTATTAAATATATATCATTTTAATTTATTATTTTAATTTTTTATTCTATACCATAAATCAAATAAAATATTATTAAACTTCCATACACCATAATCAAAATCGAACAAACAGTTTACAAAACAAAAAAGGGTGGAATCCAAACCCTTCACAAAGGGTATTCACATATTGTTAAAAAAAACATAAAATTTTTTATAAGAATCGGTTTTAACACAAATACAAAATTTTGTTCTGTGTATAAAATGCAAGATAAAGTAATTCCCTATCCGAGTAATCTAGTGTGTCATTTATCCGAATAATTATTACGAGGAAATATCGCAAAACTCGCTTCCGTCGTTAATCTGCTCGCGATAAGCGGAGTTACATCCGCGAAGAGAAAATAATTTCATACATAAGCAAACGGATACGATACACGCCTTTCACATCGTGTCATCGGGAATCGCACGAGTGTATACCCTTCTCTCATCGCTCCTACTTCCCTTATAAACATCCTTAAAGCGTTACGCGATCGATCACGAATAAGTGATTGATCTGACCCGGGATCGGTCGGGCGGATAAAATCCAGGATAAGTAATACTTTTTAAAGCGCCCGGCGCGGCGAAGGGCTGGTTGGAACGGGGGATCGCGCGAAATGAAAAATATCCACCGACGATTGCAGACGTGACGTCGGTACGCCGCAGTATCATGCGGGATGAAAGGGAAAAGTAGCAAGGAGAGAGGAGGAGAAAAACACGAAAACGTAGAGGCTTATAGTTGGCGCGACATAGCGCTTAGAGTGAGACGAGTGAAAAGCATCGAATAAGCAGGATATAATCCACGTCGATTGAACGGGAATGATAAGCGTACACCCATTTCGTCTTATCAGTACATATATTCTTATCATTACGCGTGTAATTATAACCGTGCGCGACGGCCACTTTTCGTGTACCACCATTCGACTGCGCGCTATCGGAGCTCGTTCAGGTGCGGTACACGCGAAGATGGAGTTAACGGCTGCTATACCGTATTGTACGCGAAACGCACACAGAAAGAGAGAGAGGTAGTACTGGTACATCCTACACACACGCACGCGTTGGCACGGTCGCGAAGTGAAACGAGCGCTGAGTCAAGATCGCGCATACCGGGCTCTTGCATTTATGTATTTAACATTACGCTGCACGATTCTTTTCCTTTGCCGGCCGTCCCTATTATTGCCCTTTTTCATCTCGATTGAATAATTGAAAGATAATAAATGTAATAGTGGAATATGGCGTTCGAGACGTTCCACGCACGTTGTTATTTAAATTGAAGATTATCGCGTAATGGTATGGAT
The DNA here is from genome assembly GCF_001594055.1 of Mycetomoellerius zeteki. Classification (NCBI taxonomy): domain Eukaryota; kingdom Metazoa; phylum Arthropoda; class Insecta; order Hymenoptera; family Formicidae; genus Mycetomoellerius; species Mycetomoellerius zeteki. The sequence goes on from NW_017257764.1 coordinate 562,340, forward strand.
CTGGTGCACGCGGCAGGTTGGGAAGATGGTTTAGCCGTTCCGTGATATATTATAGTGTAATTACAGCTAGGGGAGAAAAAAAATTACGTGTTTTAATTTCAAGTCGACGTGCAACGTGAAATTGAAAAGACCACTCGATCGAACGAGTAAACATTTTGAATGTACCGCAATTCCATTCTCGTGATACTTGTTATAAATGTTCGATAAATTGTATTTGCGGGAAAGATGTAGAAAAAAGGACGAGAGAGATAATTCTCGATTTTGGACCGGCAGCACAGCGAGCGCGGCAAAACGTGTCCCGCCCTAACGTGCAAACAGGAATTTCGAATATCGCAAATATTTTTCTGTCGTATTTATCACACGAGACGCGGCGCATGGTAAAAATTCGATTTGGCAGTGGTATTCGGGCATCGCGCTCTCCCGGTGCCAAGAGAGCTCGAGATCGGGGTCCAGCGGTGTCGTTTCTCTCTCTCTCTCTCTCTCTCTCTCTCTCTCTCTCCCTCTCTCTCCCCCTCTCCCTCTCCCTCTCGGCAAAAGAGCCGATATGACGAATCTCGAACGGGTATCCCCAGAGGAAACGACGACGCCCGACGAACGTGAGCGATATCCGGGTCAATGAATCGCGTGCACGCGCGCGCATGCTCGCGAATTTGTACATTTCGAGTATTGCACAGCTGACGACACAGTGTACGCGAAGAGTCGCATCCAATTAGCTTTGACAAACCTTATGCCGAGTTTATCGTTACAAAGTGACGGAATGCCCGCTTTGTGCGCACCCAAGTTCGGCAGGATAAGGCAGGCAGAGAGGGCAGGGTAATCGAGTGGTATACCCCCCGGGGATAGCTCGAGCGAACGCTCGCCGTCCGCGTAAAGACGCGTCCGTAAGCTCGCGCTCGCGCCCATGTGCATGCTTCGGTAGGGAGCGATCCGCCCGGTAGCTATTACGAGAACGTTGCATATGATGTGGAGTCTGATGCGTTACGCCAGCGAGATTCGCTGACGTTAACCCTTCAACTGAGATTTCGACTGGAATCTATCTGTTTGTATTATGTCTCGTGTGATATAATGATCTTTCCGCCTAATTCGTATTCTTTACGATATCCTTCTTTGAAACATTTTTTTTCAATATTTATTAATTATAGAGAGACAGCGTTTTATTGTAAATACCATATTATGTGAAAATATATGGCAAATATGCACGCGCGCGTACGATATGTGAGAGAAATTGTATATTAAATTAAACTGTATTTAATTATCTAAACACCAGCACGTATTAATAACTCTGATAAATATATAATTGGGACTGTTATCGCGATTTTCATCCATTGGTGCATATAAATTACGATCCTTCTCAAATTATTTTCGTTCCTTTTTCACGAGGCTTGTTAGACGATCAAAGAGATTTCTCCGATTGACTTTAATATCTAATAGTAATTTCGACGCTAAAATGCATGCTACTTTCCGCTTCGATATATATTCTCTCTCTCTCTCTCTCTCTTTTGTGGTCTTACATGACATATACTATATTTATTATTACAGTTGACCGCGCGCATTTGTGTCAAACTTTGGTCCGGCAACGACGGTGATACCGACGATGGCCACGTCCGGGTTTCAGAAAGGGTGCAAAACTGCATGCACTCCGGCAAAGTTGAGAGGTAGGAAGAAGTTGCGCTTCTCGTTCTCTCGGGAAGTGCGCGGTGCGGGAAGCCATTATAAAGTATAATTGTAATAAGTAAACATCTATTCATGGCGAATATAACACAAGCGTACGAGCGCTCGCCCGCGTCGACTGAAAGATTTAATAACTGGAATTAAGATCATGGGATCCTTTTTACTGAAAGAAAACGAAGGAGAGAGAAAGAGAGAAAGGGTAAAAGAGGGAAAAGTGTAGAGGGATGGATCGCGCAGTTAAATTGCAGAGCTCTCATAGGGCGCGAATCGATCCGCAAGCACGAGCTCCAGCTTAACTTTCAAAGATAATTCCCTCTCCTTGTAACGTGTTCTTATTTCGCTTTCTTTCTTTCACCGTTGTCGGAGTTTGGATTCCACCAACGACGACGACGACGACGACGACGACGTTTCCGATCAAAGGCGCATTAAACGTTTCGTCTTCGACGATAGTTTCGTATCGACGAAGGTAACTACAAATATTTCTTAGCTTAGCTTCTCGATCGTTCACCATTCCTTCCGTCCGGTTTTTTCTTCCTTTAACCTTTTACGTACCATGGCATTCGAGCATCCGAATAAATCTCTATTTTAAACAGTGAGATTACCGTCCGTGCTCTCAGCGCTCGTTCGCTCGTTCGTTCGTTCGTCGATCCTAATCAGCATTCAATATTACACGCTAAATTTCACTCGGACTTCTCTGCAGAGTTCTCTTCCGGCTGAGTCATAAAGTCGGATAAGAAAGCTTCACTTTCGCTCCATAAAGCCGCGATGAGCGTTACTCATGTAAATCTAGCCCGACTCTTACTGGCAAACGTGGTGGTCGAAATGTCGCAGAACGACGACGACGACGATGTTATAGTAGGTAAGTGTAAGAACGATCCTCTTGCGCTACGGGTAATACGATGAGGACGTTTTCATGCAGCTTTTAAAGATTCAGATGTAGAAAGGGTGAAGGAATAAAAATATATATTTTTGAAAGCAAAACGCTTGCGTCTACATTAGGTCTTGACCCCCTCTGTATTCGCAAAACCTTAAATCTCAAACTTTGATTCCAGAATCTCTCGAGCCTCGACTTTAAATCGCTTCAATCCTTCACGAATCCTCGGATTAGAAATACTTAATCCCTCCAACTTTTAATTTTAACCATTGAAGAGTACAATAAATTCCCCGTCGTGTACTTATCGCGCTTCGCTGTACCCTACATACACCATCCCCGTATAGCGTGCCCAACCCTCGCGCGCACACAGTCGGGTAGTTCCCCCCTTCTCACCCCCTTGGGTCTCTCTCGCCCACTGTCGTCTCCATCGCCGCGTCCACCGCCTTTCCTTCCACCACGATCGTGGCCATTGTGCGCCGTAGTGAAAAGTTGGCCGGGAGACAAAAAAGAAGCCCGCGTGCGCAACGGCTAAGTTAATGAGAAATAATTGAGTTAAGGCAAGTTATTTTAAGCGGAAAAGTAACCGCGGAAAAGTTGCACGGGGACAGAGCGAGAGAGAGAGAGAGAGAGAGAGAGAGAGAGAGAGAGAGAGAGAGAGCCAGGTTCTTCACGCGCTCTTGCGATGAGTTAAGTTGGCAAACCGAGGCGCGGATTAACTTTAAAGTTACCGCATGGCCGTCGTCGCGGATATGTACACACCACCGAGGACGACTAGTCGAGAAGATAACACTGTAGATGTTAATTAATCGGCGCTTTGACGTTCACATTCTCTCTCTCCTTTTTCCTGCGCCTCCCTACCTCTTACTCTTTCGAGCCACTTTTACGGATAACGCCGCCTCGGCATTACCCAGCAAGCGGCTAATTGCGATCGATTGATTGATTTATCATTGGCGCACAATTTTTAATCAGTCGGCGAGACGTGCCGGCTAGACGGCGTCGATTTGCAACAGAATAACTCGTCGAATGTTCACCTTAAAACTTGGATGTGAAGTAACACAATAGCAGCTAGTAAATCAAGCGTTTTAGATTCATTAAAAATATAATGCCCAATTTCTTCACTCTCTAGATTTAGAACTTTATCCAAGAGATATCTCCCAGAATATATAGGAGATATCTCCTGGATAAGGTTATCTGCAACTTATCTGGAAGTGAAGAAATTGGGCATTAGAGAAACAAAAAAGCTATTTGCTAAATGAAGGATATTATTAATATTGAATTGCGTGATCGCATTTCATATCTATTATTTCGAAAAAATATAATATGTATCAATTTTTACATAACTTTTGACTTTAAGCTATTAATAGTTTAATACAATGTTTTACATAAGTATAAAATATCGTCAATTTATTGCGTTTTTTTTGGCAGAAAAGTCAAAGGAGGATTAACAAAATGTTAAAATTGTTATAAAAATAAATGTTATTTTTCAGTCAAACCGTTTTTTAAATTTATGGGTCAATTCTAAGTAGAATCGTAAGACTCGTAACGTGTTCTCGTAAAACTTGTATATATATAAGAACTTATAACTAGTATTCTAATTTTATGCGTATGTATTGTATAAGACGCACGATTATTCGTAAATATCTACGATTTCTTGTAAATTTTATGGCTAGTAAGAAGCTGTCTGTAAAAATATTGTATAAAGGTATAAGCGTTTAAAAAAATTCTTTTAAATCTTACAAGAATATGTTACGAGCATTACGATGCTGCTTAGAATTTAGGCATTATTATTCGTTAATATACTCGTATGTAGTAGATATAGTATATTTACGTTAATTTGTGACAGTGCTTTATACTTATGACCAAGGCTGTATAAAGATAATTTTTATTCGTGCAAAAGCTACGATGAAATTGGTATACTAGTAGTGTTCATTAGTATTAATATTCCTGTAATAAGCGGGTAAGAAGCTAAGTGATCGCATAATAGCGGCAATGAGACGAATGACTTGCGGATAACGACACACTCTGAGCTTCTCTCTTATGCATGATAATATATGATAATGAATTACAAACAGAAACAATAATCCTACACTCCTTCCCATCTTGCTTACACGAGTAGATACATGAATAGACATACGAGCGAGTCATTTAAATAATTGAAATAGCTCTCTATTTGTGAAACAATTGTAGATATATTGTTTAAAGGCTGTCATACGCTCTGTTGGATCAATAGTACGTACCTATCTAAATTTTCATTTTAAATTGAACGAAAAATTTCGAAAAATTTGGGACAATATTGTATATGCCTCTCTCTGCCGTACAAGCAGAATTAAATTTTTTAATTTGAATAAAAAATATTATATATAGAAAAACCCTGACACTCACTGCAATATTTTCGACAAATTTTTTAGTTAACATCAAAATTCTAATAATTTGGAGGAAAAAAGTTCTATTTTTTTTATTATTCCAACGAATTTTTAATATTAAAAAAGTCACAGAGTGGGAAATTCTGCGCTAAAGATTCTCCACTTTCCGCGTGATATGCCTTCCTCGAAATTCATTGATTTCCAAACGTTATTCCATCCGAATTATACGGAGACGTGAGTCTCTTTCACGCCGATATAATCCGTACTTCCCTGCACAAATACATCCAATTAACGCGATATGCCATTCATTCAGCGTGCTTTTATGCCGGATCGATCACCTTCGCGGCCGTTTTGTCGTTTAACGCCGTGTATCGACAACTGCGGCGCGCGTTATTCGGTATTAATCGGCCACTAATTGGAGCGGACTAATTAATTCATCTCTATACCACTTTTAAATTTGGCGCTAGGTCACGTAGGAACGTGGCGCTGGACTTAATTAAGTGGCTCTCTGCTTTCATTCGATAAAGTTTTGTAATTTCATCGTCCGACATTCGTCCCGATGATTGTTTCGTCGTTGTATTATAGTAGGTGAGATTCTACTCGCGCAATTATTATATAGCCACCGCCATCATTAATTAATTAATCGCTGTTACAACGTATATAAAATGTATAAAAGCAGAGCTAGTTCTCTTTCAGCGCGTCGAAACAGATATTTTCACATTTTTGTTATTACGTTAAGTAGCCAATATAATGCAATAATTACCGATCAATATACGGATCGCATAAAAATGAAGCAGCTTAATCGGTCAATCGACGATCGATGTATCAAGAATCATGGTGCGTCATTAATCGAGCTCCGGATTTTCATGACGTCCGGGACAGAAAATGATTTAGTAAAAATGTGCTCACGGCATACAACGTCGTTGCCGGCTATCGCTTTATTATACCATAGTTTACAACGCGCAATTAAATCTACGTCATTACCCCACGCGATAACTCGGCCGTCCCCGCGATAAATACGAGCATTAATTAAATAACATTCTTTCTACGAAGGGAGGCTTCGATTATACTCCTCCGGCGCGAGCGCCAGTTCAAAAAACGGCCGGTCGGTTCGTAATTCTATCCGGCCGAGCCGGGCGATGTGAGCGTGAGAGACCACGTATCTCCACAGCGCGGTGCGGGCATCGCGTTTTAATAAACGGCCGATTGCGGGAGCGATTATTATCGCTGTCGTTTTGCAAACGACTCTTCGAACTCCAGCGAATACAGCGGCGGCGCGGCGGAGCCGCGTGGCCGCGTTTATAAACAGACCGCTCGCGGCGGAAGTCGTTGTTAATTAAATGGGCCGTGCTGTTTATTCGATAAACTTTTGTTGAATCAATCGATTTGCCACGCCACCGCCGCGTGTCCGCCGGCCGTTACACACTTCCGCGCGTGGTTAATTCGGCGCTAATTGTTCCGCGGATATCAATTAGCGTTTTATCGTCACGCCGACTTGGAAATTCCTGCACGCGGACGAGCTGGCTATCGTAATCGTGACTAGAACAAGCGTGATGTAATGCACATTGATCGACATTGATAGCCGTTAAGTTCGGCCCCGAATCAACGCCTCGCCTCGTTTCACCGCGCACGTGATGCGACGGCTTGCTAATTGTTCCAAGCTCGGAAGCGATAGTTACGGGATCTCATAAAGTCTGATCTCATGTAAATATGTATTTGTACGACGTCGCGACGAGCAAACGTCGCATCGCACAAATAAGTTAATCCGACACCGTTATTTCTGACATTATAATTGTATATAATTAAAGCGATTTTTTTCCAATTTTAATCATCACGTTCAGTAATTAATTCTAGAACACTGTCAATATTGAAAGATACAGTATTACTATTGATTTGTAAATTTTACGTCCGAGGAAATAGGCTCTTAATTAATGTAATACAAGATTTTTATACATTTCATATTTTTAATGATAAAATATTTATAATGTAGATCTTTATAAACACAAATAACTTACTTATAAACCTTTGATGAATTAAGTGGAGGCGTGACATACCCCAACAAAATGTAAACTTCTAAAACTTTTTAAAAAAGATTGCGCGTTTCGTAGCTAGTTGGAGTTGCGACGTTGCCAGACAAACTAAATTAGTATACTTATGGTAAAGTGTAGCATGGGGTGTGAGATACCCCATAGTTCATGTTAATTTTTTCTATCTTGGTTTACGGAAGGTTAACTTAAAAGAAAAATAAGAATAAGCACATTATCAAAAATTCAATCTTGAAATGATATAAGACTATGGTCCAATTTCTTCTCATAACGCTTATCAATAAAATTTAAATGGCCAAACTTTGAGAGCATATAGGGAATCGATAAACTAAGAAAAAGAGAGATTTAGAGATGCTTTTGGAGATTTGCTCGTTTTTGTTTCATTTTGAAGAAAATCGCAAAAAAAGGACGAAATGTAATTTTCGGAATTATCGTTTTCAAAGCGGAATATGAATTGTTTTCGTGTACGACTTGAGTGATAATGCTTCAGAAGTAGTGCGAGAATATGCGCGATTTTTAGACAGAAGAGTGCATTTAAATTCGGGACATCCTATATAATAACACAAAATTGCTTAAAAATTTGAAATGACATAAATAAACAAAGAAAGTCATATTTGATCAAAATGGATCTGGATGTCTAATATTTTTGTGCAAAATTTTACAATGTAAAATTTATATAAAATGTTAGTTAGAAATGCTCAACATAGATAAGAAAAGAAGACCACATTGGGTTAAGGCGGATCTTGGTGTTCAATAATATTTTTGTGTTACATTGTAAAATTTACATAAAAATTATTAGTATTACATAACTCTTAATCGAATGTGACTTTCTTCTTTTATTTGTGTTGAACATTTCTCGGTCGATTTTCTTTTAATTTTATAAAAATTTAAATCATTTATCATGCTCTCTGTTATACTATAATATACTGACCATTACTGAAGGCATAATTTAGTGCTCAATAATTTCACTCATTTGCACATCAAATTTACGTACGACAGCGTTCTAGAGTTAAAAAGTAATTTTATATATAGAGATATTTTTGTACATTATACACGAACGCGCACATCTGTATTTTGCGCGACATATGTCTCAATGCAATTCTCTATCAACTATCAATCGGCGGATCATACAACGCGACCGCCGAAGCTCCGTATCACTTCCATATTTTTCCGCGGATACGCTTTACGCTGACCGGCCGGAATAATTCATCACCGACGATCTTTCGGGAGTTGGAAAAAGTGCTCCTGGTCTGCTCTTTCATATTTCCGACCATGTTTGCAAAGCAGTGCAACTAGATCCAATAACGACAGTGAGAAGAAACGGGAAGAGCAAGAGCCACGTAACAAGAAATCATTTAAAAATGGCTATTTTTGTCCATAGTGAAGGTCAAGCTCGAAAACGACTAACTTGACAATCGTCGATTCGATTAATCTCTTATCCCGAGGAAGACGATTTTAAAACTCGACGTATAGATTCAGCGCACGTGGCTTCTCCATGTACGAGCGACGTGGCGCGAATGTGCATCCGGTGAAACATAGCCGCATTAATTAATACTCTTATATACTGGCGCGTTGCGGGGAGAAATGACTTACGCTTCGCGATAAGGATCCCGTGGTTCTCGCAACTCAACGCGAGCCCGACGAGCTCGGCGAGACTCGATGGGCTTTGGAACGTACATAAACGCGTCGTTGCTCTGTGGGGGGTGCATCGATAGCGTAACGATCGCTAGCGCGGCCATTAGCTAGCCCCCCTGCACGGCGTCGGCCGTATGTTGCAAATTCCGCAGACCAGCGACTGCATGTTTACGTTCTACCCCCGAGTGCACCCATATGCGCCCTAAACACCACCCGTTCGCACACTCCGTTCCCGCTATTTTGCGACGGCGGCGGCGCCGAGAGTGTGATGCTACAGCGTCGGTGAATGAGACAGAGAGAGAGAAGTGGGGAGAAAACATAGACGGAAAACGAGGAAATGAGAACGAGAAACTGAGAAGGAGAGAGAAAGAGAGCGGCGCACGTATGCCGGAGGATGCGCACATCACTACATGTGATTTCGAACTTTTGTCTACGTGCGCCGTTTACGTGACCGGCCTCGACGATAAAGACCTCCGGCGTGTTCGAAATACCGAGGAACTTTTTGTACGTCCGATACTGCTGGAGCCGAGTTTTTTTTTTCACCGCCGCCAAGCGCGGAAAATGTAAGGAAGGTGAGAAACTTGCATAAATCGTTAAAAAGCGTAGCCATTCGATTTTTCCGTTTCTTCCCGCATCGTGGACGCGTAGCACTTCATTCTAGTTCTTTTTTCTTCCTACTTATGGATATATAGGATATTCTGGAACCATCGTATAATATCGTATTTTATTTTATTTAAAAAGCGACACAACTAAAAAAATATGATTTTTTTATATTATTACCATAAATGAATTGAATAAATATTATTCCATCAATAATTAAAAATGAATTTAATTTCATTAAAAAATCGTCACAACTCAAAAAAGGTTTTCAACGATTCGAATTAACGTAAATCGAATCCGTAAATTAATTACGTGAACACTGTTTTCTTAAATTAAATCTAACATCCTGCGAACTAGATAGCATGCGACTTTTGATACACGCCTACACACACACACGTCATATGTATCCCTCCCTTTTTGCTCCATCTCTCTTTTTCGTTCCGCCTCAGAATTCCGACGACGGGTACATTTGTCGTGGGAAAAAGGGTTTGCCGAATGTCTCTGTATTTACCAGGCTCTCCGGGTAAATAGACGCGGAAGGGAACGATTTAGCGAAGCCGTCTAAATATCTGCAACGAGGTGCATTCTGGCGCGGATGTATGCCGCGATATCGAGCGCTCCTTATTTAATCGGCAGAGATACTTGCTTGGGTAAACCATGCCTCGCTACAATTACAAGCGCTCGCTCGACTGACTGGCGAGAAAACCCAAACGCGATTTTATCCAACTTTTAATTCAACTTCGGAGTTGGAGTGTAAGTGCAGTGGACGATAGTAGTAGTATACGCGTTACATACATGTTGCAGGGTGTGTTATACAGTATGTAGACATCGTGATAATTTTAAACTATCAAAAAATCTGCACTCCAAACAATATGGATGTAGATTTAACATTATAAGTGTTAAATAAAGTTCTTACTGTATTGATGTTGATATAAATAGTAACACGATGTGGATTAACACCATAGATTTTAAATTCGTGGTGTTAAATTCTCATCCTTGATGTTAAATCCGCACTCATGATGTTAAATACATACCATGTTGGTGTTCACGTCTATGTCAACATCAACACGATGAAAATTATATTTAATATCCATGGTGTTAAATCCGCACCCATAGTGTATTTACATCATATTAGTGTTTGTCACCACTAACATGGTGAGAATTATATAAACATTGCACGATGTTAAATCTACACCTATAATTTTTAGAATGTGATTATTTGCCAACTAAAGAGACGAGCTAATGAGACTGTTCGAAATTTGCAATGGAGACGATGTACAATGAAAAACGACAGATAACGTTATCTGCAAAAACAACCCTTTTTTCGCGTTAAAAAATGGAGGGTTACATCGCCACTTAGGCAACGCGCTGAGAGCACAAAGGGTGATATTTCCGAGAGTTAAGCCCGATGGATTAGCTACTACAGTAGGATGGGTGCGTCGTCTCTATTTAGACGACGCGAGCCGCGTTTTGTGATTCTACGAGCCACTTTAAGGATCCTTTTACTACGCGGTGCGCGCAGTACCTTATACGTCTATTGCCCGTATATGGACACAGGTCGATTGAAAGCGGGTCTCCATCGTAACGCTTTTATTTCCTACCCTTCTCGTTTAGGCGTGCATCTCGTCGAGCCCGCATTTCGTACAATTACCCGGGCCAGGTCCATTCGTTCCATTTGAAAGATTGAAATTTTTCGAAAACTTTCACCCGCAGTCACTCCGCACTCTGCGCTCAGCTTCGCTTCGCCTCGCCTCGCCTCGCCTCGCCTCGCCTCGCCTCGCCTCGCCTACTCGCCATGCACACCGTCGCGGCCGGTAGTTCTCCAGTTGTACGGGCGGAAGAGTGGATCAATAGCGAGCTATTACCGCCGCCGTAGTGAAAAATGTTTTTTTAAGAGCGCCCGTAATTTATCTGATCGAGACTTATGAGCGTACGAACGGGCACAAGAGAAAAAGCGCGACGCGCACTTTCTGCTACTTCGGATTCCTACGAAATCATTAGATCTCGTTCGACCATACTTTTGAGAAGTTAACCCCCCCCCCCCTTTTGGGAAATTAACCATTTCAGTAACAGGTTCAGTTGCCTACTGGCAAAAAATTCACAGTCTTTCTACGCAAGCTTTCTCATTCTTTTTGGAATTTTTAGATATATGGAGTATCGGGTCGAAATTAAATGAAATTACTGAAAGATGGAAAAAGAGAGACCTAGTGGTATTAATAAATTTGATCGAGTGCTATTAATAAATTTTAAGTCAAGAGAGCAGTTTAAAGAATTGACAACGAAGATTTTCATTCCGATATTACATCCATTTTATCCATATGATACGACGTAAAGCTTACCGATGAGATAATAAAATTTACACAGTGCGTCCAAAGATTAATAGAATCACTTTAGAAACTGCTTCACCTCGTGCACACGTACGCGTGTTTGTCTTGCCGCGGGATAGCAGCCGCAGTTAACGTCGTTGTCCCAGATGCAGTATGCATTTCAGCAATGAACGTAGGAACGTTACAGGTAGATCAGCATTGTAATGCACGGGGCTTGACATTCTTGAGTATTCCGCGACTGACTTTGATGCGACGGTTATGGCACCGAATATCGATATCTATATTATACGCGCGCACCGATAACTCACTCGGGGAACGTGTAAACTGCGCTGACCTTTGTTCCCCCATTCGTCGCCGTATCGTCCCTGCTGTTATAGGACCAATAAATCGATACTCGATAGAAATGTCATGCGTAAGTCGATGCCAGCTTAAAGGCGAACGGGACTTTCGCACGCTCTCGTATTTTCTACGATAAATTTTCGATACCAGCTCAAGGGACAAGAAGGAGAGGAGAGAGGGGGAGAGAAGGGAGGAAGGGAGGGGGAAGGGAACGAGAGAGAGAGAGAGAGAGAGAGAGAGAGAGAGAGAGAGAGAGAGAGAGAGAAAGAGAGGTGCTCAGGACATCCTGTGTAGAGTCGAGAGGAGAGAGGAGGCCCTGCATTAAGAATGATAATTTATCTTACGTGTCTTACGTGCGCCCTGATAAAATTTAAATTCTTCTCTGCGTTCTAAACGTTCGGGATGGTTAACTTCTATGCGCTCTGGCGGATGATAAATAGACGACCGCACCCGTGCCCCCCCTCCTCCTCCTCCTCTTCGCGTCAGCCATCCCCTTCGCCTCGAATCTCTACGGGAAAAAATCTCGCAATCATTCTTCGCGATTCTTGCGTTCGCGAGATAAATCCTGCATCTGATTCGGCCCCGACGTGCCATACAATTTAACTCTAATAATTCCATGACACTCTCTCTCTCTCTCTCTCTCTCTCTCTCTCTCTCTCTTTAATAACTCACGATGTGCGACGACTCATTTGCGTGTCACGAGCGGTTGTCACTTTAAATTAATTTGTGCACAGGCTTGATGTCCCCATGTCAGAGTGTTGCGCTGAAAAAGATAAGCGCCGGGAGTCTAATTTTAAACGCGCGACTTTAACGTCACACAAGTCTGCTCTGGGTATTAATTTTTCATGATTTATTTTTACCAAAATACAAAAGCGTATTCGATCAAAATATAATAAGAAAAGTTATACATCAAATATTATTTTTATGAATATTTTATGGATGCAGTTTTATATTTCAACATTCTTTTATCTACCTCGGAATAGTTACACAACCGTCTATATCTAGACTTAAACGTGCGATATTTCTATCTCTTGATCGCACGAGGCATACCTTCTTTTCCGTGCATGGTCAAGCCTCGCATGTCAAAGAGGAGAGAGAAAAAAAAGAAAAAGAAAGCAATCGATCTTTCGATCATTGCAGCGTATAATCGAACGTTCATTGTGGCGCAATGACAAAGCAACGGAGCAATCACGGGATAACAGCGAAGGCAACACAACGGACGGATCGGAGACAATATGGAGGTGGATATAATCGAGTCGGAGTGGCATGCACGAAATGCACGGAAACGGCGCTCGGACCCGCCAATTATCTCGGGGGCCCGGCCAGCAAGCACATCTGCCATCCCGAATTCGCCGTGTCCGTGACCCTCAAATGAGCGAGCTGGACGTAGCCTAGCCACGACAGCTGCCCAATTTTGACGGCCACGGGAGAGTGTCGAGTGGAGCGGCGCAACGTTCGATATACGGAAGCTCAATTGGCGCCAGGGGTCGACCTAGGAACCGCCAATTACACGGGATTTTGTAGATCGTTTTAACAAACTGCCTCTGAGCAGTAAAGTGAGGCAACCGTACGTTCTCGCCATATCCAGACGTTTATCCTTTAAAACGCTAAATAATACAACGTTCGGCTAATGAGTTATCTGGATTATATTACTCGGCAACTTTTATGGTGAAAATAGTTTAAAGAAGAGGTATTACTTTTTGTACTCGTTGTAAAGTAACACTGAATAACAAATTTTAATTACCTTTTGTTCCTCAAATAATACATATTTTTATAGGACTATTCATTGGTAGGACATTAAAAAATATGCTTTCGAAAAAAATTTTATCATCCTTTAATTTTTAAATATTCCGTTTAAAATTTTTTTATATAATAATAACACAGATTCGCGCGTAATATACGTAATGTATATAGTTATAAGAAATTTAAATATTTTTTCGCAATATATGAAAATAAATGTTATAGTACAAAGCCTCTTTGATTGTTTATATACAATTTTAAATGATATATTAAAATAATAACATTTAATGGTAACGTTTAATGTAAAAAATTTACACTGATACAAGTTTTTTCTATCTTAACATCTGAATAGTAATTCTTATATATTTTATTCCGTGAAGTAAAAGAATAGAGTTATAAATTGTTTAAATTTGTATAAATTTTTTCAAAAATAAAGTCCTTGATTTCTCAAAACCTATGAATGTGTGTGATGGAACTTTTCAATCTTTATGTTCTTTGTCAGCAACTAAAAATACATCATTCAGATGTTGAAAAATAAAAATTTTGTAATCTCCAATATATTATTTCGAAAATAATAATATTTCGTTCGAGCTAATTGTTTCGAATTAACGTAATACATTTCTTAAGAAAATTAAGGTTGTTTCTCCTGTGACTTTTGTTCTTATAAAAAAATTTGTCGGGACGGATACGCGAAACGGATAAAAAAAAAATGCGAAAAGAGAACGTACCTTTGCCTTTGTCTGGAAAATTGGAAACTTCGCGTTCCGTGACAAAGGCGAGTCGTCCGTAACGAAAGTTAAACGCGTATAAGACTCTGTAGCGTTGAAAATCGGCGGAATTAAATCGAAATACTCATCCCCGGTCTCGGCTAGTGTGACGTCAGGTTCTGTTCGAATGAACACGATATATACGGAAACGCGAGAAAAAAAACGGTGCAGCACGTGTTGCAACGGTGACATGCAAATATTGGCTGATCGAACAATTGCGCAAGCCATACTAAAATATTTATTGACGCTTACAATTCGATATTCGTGTATGAAAAAAAACGAGAGCTCTTCTCACTGCTATATTCAAATATCGATCGACTTGTCGATCTCCCTGCACTACAACAAACAAATTCATGGCCCGATTTCACTAGCTTCAATTGACTCTAAATACAGTCAAATTCATACTTTTGGGATCAAGAATTGAATCTTTTTAAAGATTAAAAAATAGGAAACAAACTAGAATTGTTAATCTTTGTAATATTTCACAATAATATTTCAACCAATCACTGATGTGTATTATATGGATTGTTGATTTTATTCCAAAAATTCCGTTTTTACGCGAAAGAGTTTGCTAAAGTATCTAAAAATTTAGCTAGATACAGATCTGAAAAAAGTATGGTAGGACATCAAAATAATTATATAGGACATTCAAACTGATTTCTAAATGTCAAAACTTTTTGTAGCATTGCTCATCACATTTGAGATTCTTTCAAAATTATTTTGATACATAAAGGGAGTTCTTCGGAGGAGCAGCTCAGTATCAGTGTGCTCTGATAAAATAAACGGCAAGGTTCACGAAACGTTGGCATTAGCAATAGATAAAAACACGGCGATAACCCGCAAATTTTCTGGTATCTTTGAAGATAATATCCGCGAAAGCTTAAAAAGCATTAATTATTTTGGTAGTTGTTCCACATTATTTTCAAATCTGTATCTAGCTAAATTTTTATGTACTTCAGTAAAGTTGTTCTTTCCATATATTAGATTGAAAGTTTATCATACTATAAGAAAAGTTTCTAAGGCGTGTCACAGCACACAAAGGCACACATACGATACATAAAGACTCTATACTATTAAATATTAAAGGACCAAATCTAAACTGATTCCTAAATTAAAGAATTTGTTCTTAAATGTGTCAAAATGTATTATTTTTATTCAAAACAAGTGGTCAAAGAAACAACCACATTTAATCAATTTATTTCTGTGGTTGGATTATTTAGTTTCAAATTAAATAGCTTTAATATACGTATATGCACGTAGTGCATATATTAAATAATAAACTAAACGTATATTAAATAATAAACTAAATTTGAGTCAAATTAATACATTTCTTCACAGTTAAACCATTTACCTCCATTATTTTAATTAAATTAAGGACATATTAAAAAAGTGCATTTCGTTATTCGTTGTGAAAGTACTGAAAATCTATAGTATATATAATTCACATACATGAACTATTTGATTTTCAGTACTCGCAGTGAATAATGGAACGCGCCACAGTCTAGATAGAAGTAATAACGACCTGTAGGAATGAATAAAAATAACTTAAGTTGACATTATATTGTGAATTCAACAGCGTAGAGTCCTCGAAATGCAGTTTTTAATCGCTGCTACCATTTGTTTCCCAATATAGGCGTACTGATTGGCTACAGTCTAAATCACGTGATCACAGTGTCATTTTCTTGCCTCACTGTGATCATCTTTAGTCTCTTTAAGCCCTGTGCACAATAAAGGAAATATTAGAAATAGCAGTAAATATTAAGATTTGAATCCATCAGAAATCAGTTATACCGGAATACACAGTTTTTAATAGATTAAAATTTTTATATTTATTTCCATTCCTATATTTTTGTTATTAAGCGCAGAGTCTTAGACAGCCAATTAGACCATAAACTTCTATGACAAATCTCTGGTTTTCTGAGATCCTAATAGACATATCAAATGTCACTCTATTAATATCAAATTATTATTAATATGCACGCATGACAACTTTCCTTGTAAATGTTCAATTGGAGACACTTTGGTATTCAACGATAATCAGAAGTCCACATCTACAGTAGAAGAGCGCGCTATCAGCGCTGTTGCACCATTCTATCTTTTTTTTACGTTTAAATCCGGAAACACAATAGATATATTAAGCCTTAAGCCGCAAAATATTGGCCAATCACAGTGGAATATGAGAAGAATGATCGACTATGATTGGTTGATTTTTTACGGCTTAAGACTTATTATACTTATTGTGTTTCGGGATTGATTAACGATAAAGATAAAATGATACAACAACGTTCCCCTAGAGTTCCTATAATAAGAGTTAAGATAAAATGAGGTAACGATTTCTGATTGACTATATATAATATAATAACCGATGATGACATGTACATTAATGAATATTGATTGACGTTAATTCGACTGCATATGACAGCGATTTGTCTTAACTCTTATTATAACGCCTCGAACGCAGCCTATGTATATTTAATGCAGCTAACCGAAAAAGCATTCGGTTATTACGTCAACTTCAGGATTAATAAAGACAGAATGGCATTTGTCTGGTATTCCGCGCCGGTAGCAAGGACGATTACATTTTGTTCCGACAAAACTGCAGTCGCAATTTATCCCGTGGATGACAAATACGCCCGTATTTGACGCAATTTGGGTCGTGTCTCTTTTTGCGTCTCTGTCTGTTTGCCTTCCTCTTCCAAACCGCGCTCCTCTGAACACAACGAATGCATCGGTTGCAATGTCGTGCGCATAAAAAGGAATGCCCATGGAAAGCCGTCCTTTTCGCGGATCGCTTTAGTTGTGCATTTCGCTCGCTCTTTCCGTGAAAAATGAAAATAAAACATTCGTTCGTCTCGGGCGCATATTTTTTTCACAACACTGCTTTCCTGAAAAAATATTGTTATCGGGGGCATAGTTTTCGAAAAACTTCCAGTCTATGTTGCTCATGAAAAAAAAAATCGCATCTCCCTATCGCTCTTGCCCTCCCGCCAGGATCGGGCTCTCGTAATTCGCGTTGAAAACACACGTCATATTTCCACATGACAGTATATGCATCGACTGTCGATACCTGTTTCTCGTCTCGCAATTATTGTTTATAAAAAATCCTGTCATTCGATGCTGGGACCAGGTTAACAAAACAAACAAGCTCTTTTCGCAGAAAATATCTCTCTTTGCGCCACATAAACTATCGTGTGTGTGACGTATTATATTTGACATGAATTAAGAAAAAAGTCGATTCAATGTATGTCAGTCTGTCATCGAAATTAAAGTAAAGGACTCCGATAATGTAAATGTTTTACGATTCGCTTAGATGTAATTATTTTGTTTCTTTTTATTAAATTTTTCTATAAAATCTTCCTCATTCTAATTATTATTTTCTATCTTTAGTAGGTATTTCTAATCCGTTCTTATTTTAAGATCGTCTTAAATAATGTATTAAGATCGTCTAATAACTTATATCTCTGTGATTGTTTTATGATATCTTAAGATAGTATTTAAAATGGTCTTAAATATAAAATCAGATTATCAATACCGGCCTTTGTTATTCTTACTTTTTCTTTCTATAATTAATTTGTAATCTTGCTGTTATTTCGCGTCTGAATTATTGCACATTCTACTATTAAACTGAATATATTTATCCAGTGCTTGAAATGATACCATCCTATAGAGCGCTCAATAAATAGATCTCTTTCTCGATAAACAGATCTCTCTCTCTTTCTTTGCGCGCGTGCGTGCATCCTCCCTTGACACATTCAAATGAAATCTCTATAATTATTTGCTACATAATATTATTTGACATTGTTTATCGTCTCACTTTTGCATTCACCTTCTCATTCACACACACACACACGCGCGCGCGCGCGCATCTACACATCCTCACATATACACACATACACATAACACTTGTACAACTATTATCATGCATATACTAGAATTTCTTCGTCGTTGTAAATCTATCTATTGTTACTCTTGTATTTGTTGGTCAAATCGAATTTCTCTGTATAAGCTTCTACGCTTGAAGGACCATTGTCCTAGGACGTGTAATAAATAGCGATTTCTCTCTCTCTCCCTCCCTCTCTCTTCCTCTCTCTCTCTCTCTCTCTCTCTCTCTCTCTCTCTCTCTCTCTCTATCCTATATTTTATCAAAATACGATATAAATGTACATCTTCGAGAATTAATTTAAGTGAACGAAAGGGCAGAACATTGAATTGCCCGAAAACTCTCGGCAAACGTTGTGAAAACAAACTCTCATCATTGCCGGCCAAGTTTCGAGCGAAAAGTGCGAGTAAGGATGAATTAATCGCGACGCGAAGAAAGTTGCACCCGGTTTTCTTTACGCGTGGCGTAGTAACACTCGCTCGAACTGTTCGTTACCCGTGAATTATGTTAGCCTCCCTCTCACACTACATTTCTTTCGCCTCTATCGCGCGAATCTCGGAAGCTACGTAACTTTCCGGAAATATTTATTCGCTTGGAAAAAAAAACAATCGTGAAATCATCTCGTCTTGTTGCCGGTCCTCGCCAACTTAATCATTGTGAAACGTTAATGAATGTGCGATAATAGCAAAAATACATTGTGAAAATTAATTAGAACAGAAACGTAACATTTCTATGCAATGCTTACATATTGGCTTTTTAAACGGATATTTCCGTATAATAAAATCATCAAATATCTTTCTTACGTATAAATAATTGATGGAAATCTAAATGAATATTTATGCATATTTCATAAAAGGGCATCTAAGCGCATGGAAGCGTCCCCGAAAAGTCTCGCAGTGAAGCTTCTATCTGTTCACTTCAATATTTTCGCGAAATAATTTCCACCCTGCTTTTAAAATTCCGACCGAGACGTATCCGCGTGCTAAGTGAAAAGTAATACCCTGAAGTTTTCTAATTTCCGATTACGCCGTAAGACACACAATGACGATCGTCGTGTTGAACAGTTGCCGACGAGAGGCACCGGAAAAACGAGAACAAGCAATCTGATAGGTACAGCGATTGATTAAAACGCAATCTCGTAATGTAACCTTTCTTAAACATTCTTAAATGTCGTGATAGATCCCATTTAAAAATCATTGTGACCACGGACGCCCGTAAGACAGGAAGGATAAGGGGACGGGTTCTCTTACCTTTTCTCGAAAATAAATTAAAATAGAATAATTACACATTATTTAAAAAAAAAACAGGAAAAACATCAGTTGATAAATTTTAATCTTTTAAAATGAGATTAATATTAATATTTTATTATTAATAATAATTTATTTTTTAAAATGTTGCTTTCTTGCATAATTTATTTTTAAAACAAGTTTAAATATAAATGAGCTGCGTGCTCATCTGTAAATGGAAGGAAAATATAAATAATATTATCCATAAAAGATAAATATGTATTGTATACCTCTTTATAAAAAAAATTCTAAAACTATGAGCGCTTTAGTCGTAACATTTAACGATTTACCGTAAGATATACTACAAGAGATATACGAATCAAAATTGCAGAAACACAATGAACAATCGTAAATTCCGGTAATGACAGGTATCACAGTTAGCATAGCTCGTAATTGCTATATAGAAACGATCGAGTAGCCGAAAAATCGGACGAGTGAAAAGCGAAACCTCGCACTCATCCTTCCTTTCGTTGTCGGTGTCGACGTCAACGTCGACGTCGACCTGGTCTCTCGTCGGGACCACGGCGGAACTTTATGCAAATCATCAGCGGAAGTATATCAGCATTAACAGCACCCGCCCGCGCCAGCCCCCTTCGCGTCCATACCGCGTCGCGTCGTCGTTTTACTTTTGCGTTTCACGCTTTTACGGACTTTTCCCCGAGATGACCCACTTTGCGTTCTCCTAGCGACGGAAAATGCCGTCCTATGACGATGACGACGAGGAGGACGACGACAACGACAACGACGACGTCGACGCCGCCAGACTCCCTTCGTTTTATTTTATCTTTGTCTTGGCTCTCCTCCTCCTTCTCCTCCATCTGCCGCCTATCGTCTTCTACTGTCGCCCCCTTTTTCGTCTACTTTTGTTAACGTCCTTTGTCCGAACGTCGTTACAACGTAAAAAAGGGGAAAAAGGGTGCGCGCACGCGATGATGGGGGAGGAAGTCCGAAGAAGAGGAGGGAATCGAGGGAGGGGGACCGCTTGGAAGTTTCGCTTTGCTCGTTAGCGCAGAATAAGATTTCGTCGTCGATGAACAAAGTAGACACGAGTCCAAAGTAATTACGTTTGAGACACCACGCTGTACTTTACGAGAGGAAATCCGTCTTCGCGTGTGCTCGTCCCCCTACGGGCGCAAAGAGGGACGACCATTTAAGGTTCGGGTCGTAATTGCGCCACCCTTGTGAAAACGGTGCGGGAAACAATGCGGAATTCACACATCGCGAAATTGGGTAGCGGCCTCATTATCCCGTGTACACTCTGCCATGCCGGCAACGGTAACGGTAACGATTGATGTCAGGAGAGAGAGGAGAAGGAAGCACGGTTTTGGAAAGACCGGCCATCGGGGGATTAATATGTCACTGCTTAACCCTAGAGCAAAATATCTGTAGAAACCTACTACCGGGGATTACTTTTAAAAAAATTACCACAGCGCGGAATATCGATATATATTTCAGGACTCATAATTTTGAATAATCTATACTTTTAACAATATACATTTTCTTTAATAAAATAGTTTGTTTTAAATGATGATAATTTTCAATTTTATATATGTATTTCTACTATAAATTGTGTAACTTTTACATATATTATTTATATAATTTTATGTATTTTTTAAACATTGTACCTGTATAACATAAAAACGTAAATTACACATTTCTGAATAAACTTTGGTTATATATATTTGAACGTTTATCTTAATTGATATTTGATATTTTAAAATGTTTTAGATGCCATTTCGTCCGTAATATGAGATATTGATAAAATATTAAATTATAATTACATTAAAATGTCTGTTATTAAAACTATTTATGTTGTGTGAAGGGAGATTCATAAATCATTTAGTTCGCAGTAGCATTCAGCGAAATGCGACATGATTACGAACGAAAAATAATATTGATCGCCTGTACTATATGTTAACTCAATACGTGTTACATAATAAAACTGACCGTAACAACAATTACATCGCGTACATTTAGCCATTCGGTTCGTTAATAAATATAAAAGTTAATAACGAGATATTTAATATAGGACCGGAAGAATCATAAATCATTAAATGAAATGTATTAGCCGGTTATAGGATTTTATTCAACATCAGCGACATGGCAGTGAGTACGTTATATGTCGGATGTGTATAAAAATTAATGTTTTAAATTAAAATATTTAACATCACATCAGATAAGATTCATGAATCATTTAATGCAGCTGCAATGCGCAAAAATGTGACACGAGGCAAAAAATAATACTAACCATTCGCGTGTTTCTATATACACGGTGATGTAACGCGCGAGAGAGTTCGTTTGTTCGTTGACGATTGCGATTAAATCATGCATAACGTTTATTGTAATTTTGTTTTGCAATAAAAAAAATATATCCGTTATCGATAATTACGCGCATATCTGTCGCGCGTATATACGCATCGCCAGAAATTTTATTTGTTTTGCTACGCGTTTATGGCAGGACATTAAATTTAATACGAAAGCCCCGCGCGCGCGTGCGTTCTCTATGTATAATAAAACAATGTTGCGGCTTTCGATATCACAGCACGGAATTATTTTGAGCCCCGTCCATTTCATAGTGTTTCATTTGACGTAGATTAATATTTCTGCCGGAAAAATCTGTCGCGTGCAAATTTAATTTCAAACGAGGGTACATATTTTATATTAATCGACACAATTTGGTTTTCAATCAAAAGTTCAACGTTGTTACAGTGTTTGTAAGGTAAAAAATATACACAAATTATCAAAATTGCAAAATCTCCCTCAAATGCGGAATATATTGTCCCCGCAATAACACACGGGATCAAAATTTTAATAATATTTTAATGCAAAATTCGAGAATCCTGTAATAATTCTTCGTACCAAATGAGCATCAGAATTTGTAAACTGCGCAAACTTCATTTGCCTCATTCGAAAGCCGTATAACAGATTTACGATGACAAAATACTAATACTCGCCGATTCAAATATTGAATATTAGCATGAAATTAATTTAACCGCGAGGAATAGAAATGAATGGCGATGTCACGAATAGTGCGGATAGCTGATGATGTACATAAATAATGACGATGACGCTGACGAGGTGGTGATCGGAGTTTCCATAAGATCGTAAATCTCGATGATATCAGCCGGACCCCGTAACGCGGCGATGTGATAGTGTGATGAACTAACGCGGAACGCTAAAGCAACAACAATACCGTCGATCCACTGCCGCATTAATATTTCGTTTCATTTTAAGTAACTTTACACATTCCGGCCGACGGTGTTCTGCATTCGTAATACGGCGTACCGTATGGCCCGGTTGAAAAACACACGTCTACAAATTTCATGAGTGAGACAAGCCCATCCTCTAGACCATCACAAGAAAGAAAGAAAGAGAGAGAGAGAGAGAGAGAGCGAGTTTGCGCGTGTTTTTCTGCATTATTAATGACTGCATCTAGTCGCTCGCCGCGGGGCTGCGGACAATTTGCGAGCAGAAAATCAAGCCATTCCCATCTGTGCAAAGTCGCTCTCATCCTTGGAGGGGAAAGGAGAACGCGCATAATACAGGAGATCGATCACTTTTCTTTTTCTCTCCCGTCAAGCCCCTATAATCTTTCAATATGCGCGCGTGACATCGAACGGCGGAAGTAAAAAGGAAGCGTATTACATATCCCTTTAAAATGTTCGGGCCAACCGTAAGCGGGCGACACTCCGCCGCATTTTTACATGCCTTAGCCGGGCGCGCCACACACCCGGGATCATTTTATAACCTTCCACGTCCTCCTCACGCTCGCGAACGTCTGTTTTACGTCCACTTTATACCCGCGCAAGCATCTGCAACATTCCTCGAGCGTTTATTTACGAGACACCGGGTACACACGGCCGGCAGGTCGGGTCGGGGCCGACGGCGTGGTGGATAAATTGAATACACGGTGGGCCAAAAGGGTCGCTTCCGAAATCCTGGACCGGCGTCGACGCGGGCGCACGTCTCAAAAATTTGGTTCCGTCGACCGTAAATTCCGCGCGTCGCCCGCACGCTCGCCCGCCCTCTTGCTCTTGCCCGTCCTCCTTAATACAAGATTTAACGGATCTGCATTTATGCACGTGCACCGCGGGGAATATAGCGGCAATAAAGGACGTCACGAGAGTTATCCCAACGCGCTTCGTTCGGTTGTAAGTCTTGCTTTCTACGAAACTAAAAGATCAACGCTGCTACGCACTTTCAAAGGTTCAATGTGACTTAATGTACTTAAAGATGTATCACATGCATTTTTTCTAATAGGTCAGAAAATAATATAAATATATAAAATATTTTTAAAAATAGGGATGCACCGGATCGTAAAATTATCGGATACCGGATATCCGAGAAGGCAATTTCTTCGAGTCGATATCCGACATTTTCCAGATATCCGACCGGATTCCGGGAAAATGTCTAAAAAAAAATCTGTAGAGAAAAAATTATAATTTTGCAACAATGTATAAGATACTATAGCATTATGAATATATGCATATTTATTTCTGGAACATTTGTATAATATAATAAAAAATCAACAATTTAATGATATAAAATTTCAACCGGATACTAATGATATCTAACTATCCGGTCGGATAGTAAAAAAGTGCCAGATAATACCGGGTACCGGATACTTTTCGGATATCCGGTGCATCCCTGTTTAAAAACATTTCATAATATTTCAATTACATTTATGTTCTTTCCTATCATTTCTTTCCATGTCACGAGAGTCTTTCCTATCCACGTCTTTCCATGTTACAAGAATCTAGAATCAACGCATTATATTTTAACAATATGTTTTCTGTATGCATCGAATTCGTCGTTTCATGATATGAACTGTGTAACGCATTCTCGACGAATATGCCAGCAATCGGCACTAGAGATATAGATTACAAAAAAAAGGGAGAAAGAGCGAAACGTGTAACACGCGAATATATCGACTTTCCGCAATCTCTACCGACCATTTTTCTATGAAATATATTTCGAAAGCCGATGAAACGTGACGGACGTAGTAACCGACTATCACGTCGCGATCGGTATTGCAAATCTTTTTGGCAGCATCAGAGGAAAGGAGAAACTGCATGTCGTGCCGATAATTTATGGTTATCGTTATCATTATCACGCGTCGCTCATAATTAAATGCGGTGTGAATGTAATTAAACGATTTAAATATTCACGCGCGCAATTATGATTCGCGAGTCCACCGCATTACCGCGCGTAAACGGGAATGCAATTGCGGCTTGTAAATATTTTAAATGTACTAATTTGGCATAACGTGGCGCTGGTGAAGATCGATCGAGTATCGACCCCAGCGACCTCCGAAATGGCAAAGAGGAGAGAAAATAGGGAGCGACTCACCCCTTACAGGAAATGGCGAGCGTGCTCTTGCTCCTCGGCACGTTGAAGGTTGAAGGACGAGCTGCGACTTTTGCGCGTCTCCCGTTATCCTCTCGGCGGTATCGGTGTCTCCGGTAAATCCGACACTGAAATATTTCGAATAGCGCCCCGGTGTTATTAGCATTATTTATCACTCGAATAGATGCATACGGCGAAACACGCTCGTATTTATAAATCAAATGTCCGCGCGCGAAAGCACAACATTCCACACTCAGACGTCAAAGCGGATTTATCGGTGATACCGCTTCTGAATTCGATTGTTTCCCTATCTCGCCTCGTCTGCCCGAAACGGCGTGCACGAAGGCGTGCACATATTCGTTACAGGCGCGTGTAAATATTCAAATTATTCGCCGGCGATAATTCGGCTCGGGAAACGGGCTTCTAACATTGCAAAGGCGTCGGCTTCTGCATCGAAATTCAAGCAATTTCCGAGACTACGAACCCTACTGTGGCAACTCGATAATCTTGAAAGGCGGTTCGGATTTTGCGAATGCGACCGATAACACAGATGCGAACATTGCACGCACTCGAGCTGATGCCGGTAGCTCCCCCGCTTCTTCTTCTTACTTATTTAAGAGGAAGACAATGAAAGTGGAAGTCATGCAGAGAGACAGAGAGGGGGGGGGGAGAATAAGAGACAGATAGATAAAGGTGTTCATTACTATTCTAGGGCAAGCCTTCTAAGAACATAGAAGTAAGTAAAAAGAAGAATAAAAGAACAAAAATTACAAATGACAAAAAATAATATAACAAAAATAACATAAATAAGGTGTAAAAATAAAACCAATAAACTTTAGCAATAAGAAAAAAAAATGCAGGATAGCGAATCCAAATAAAAAGTTCAAGCAAAGTACAAGAATCAGTCCGACCCATGCTTTGCCGCAAATGACAGAAGAGTTCGTGTTTACATGAAAGAGAATGAATGAGTGAGAGAGAGAGAGAGAGAGAGAGAGAGAGAGAGAGAGAGAGAGAGAGAGAGAGAGAGAGAGAGAAGGAGAGGTAGAGGAACCGGGAGAAGAAATAGCAGCATCCGAGCTTGAATAAATTCGTCTTTGAGTTCTAGGTATATGCGAAGCTATGTACATATCGAGAGACCGAGCGAGTGCTACTAGAACACAGTGGGTGCATTCACAAGCGACGACCGCTCACTGAGCGCTCACTGAGTAAAAAAGGGATTGATCTATGATTAATATGTTATGAATTATAATAAATAAACATATATTAATCAGAGATTAATCCCTTTTTTACTCAGTGAGCGCTCAGTGAACGGTCGTCGCTTCTGAATGCAACCAGTGAAGTTTTAACGACCGTAAATGCTGTTAACGTCGACGCAATCCCCTTTTACCGTAACGCTTAATGCTGGGTTAATGAACGTCCCATCCCGCGCGAACACGGTCCTTTCCCCCGGTCGATTCGGCGTAATTCAAAATAACGATATGTATTTTCAATTATGTTTAATTACGAGCGACGCGCGTCGACGCATCACAGTCTCGCCTTGCGGCCCGCGCAATTTTGACGGAAGCGGAAACGGATCGCATGCTACGAACTTTCGCGCGACCAACGCGTGTGACACGGCGATTTCAACGCGATGGAAATGAGGGGGTTGAGGCGAGAGAGGAAGGTAGAGATGGAACTAAATAACGCGCGTGTTACATAAAGCCGCGTACACACGCCGAAATTCGCGCGCAAACCGTGCCCACCGTGTGACTCGCCCGAATACATTTCGCGACATCGCTTCGACAAACTTTATACACGTCAGTGGATTAACGCGTCGGATCGCACGGGTCAATCGCCGGCGATGCAACTGTAATACATCAAAGCGATTTGCCCAACGAAATACGCGGTGTAGACGATGTCACGCCGATGAATCGCTCCGCTTCCCAAATACGATAAATTAACTGGCACAAATTTGCAGGAACAATGATCGCCGGTAATAGCGAATAATCGAGACTGAGTTGTGAAGTACGTAGACTTCGCAACATAATTATCGCCCTACTACCCTTTCTGCGATACCCGGAATTTTTGTATGCGACAACTTGATGTTTAATGAAAATAAACTGAGGAGTTATTTTCAAAGTTAATACGAAATATAAAGCAATAATTACAAAATTTTTTTATATTAAAAGAAAGGTTACTCTCACTACGATAAAAACTTCAAAAGACACAATTATAGTTTCCATAACGTTTCTCACAGTTTAACCTTCCAGAGTTGACGCCAAAATCTGTAACATAGTTATAAACGCTAAAGATCCATTTAATTTATGTTAATTAAAAGACATTAATTAATTTCAAGGAATCAAAATAACGTAATTTAAAAAGAATGAAAAAGAATGAAGTACATTTTAATAAAAATAATTCAAATTTGCGAATGTAAAACAAAAAAAAATTATTTGACATTTTTATGTGCGACAAATTAAGAGATTTATAATTGAGTAAAAGAACCCTCCATCAATTCCGGATGGTTGAGAAATGATTATGAAATAAGTTTAGAAAAAGATTTACAAAATCTTGATCGTTTGGCAATGTCCACCGATACCGCAAGTATTTGCAATGTACATCGCCAAACTTTGAAGGTTGGACGAACTATGGTACAATATGTTGTGCTTGTTGCTTGATATTGTACAAAAGTCGTAGGTACATGTACACATATTGCACACAGAGGGCCTCGCGCGAGGGTTAACATGCCGGAAAATGTTGAGACGACCGCAGTGCGGTTAGACCATGCAATGTTACAGCCGATCCGTCTTCCACGACCCATCAGAGAGGCCGCAATGCCGAATCTCTGTCCCTGTTATAACGACGTTACTTTCGCATAGCGGCAGATAATGTATGCGACTGTTACACGACGTTGTATTCAATGGTGAACGATTCGAGCTGTTTGTTTCAAAAGTAAATCGGGAACGAGAGAGAAGAGAGCAGTACGTTTTGCATTCGTGCCATACGTTATATAAAGATTACATTGAATGTCGACTCGAAGAGTGATTTACCATCAAATGTGGGATGTGGATGCGAGCTAATGAATTTAATCCCTTTCGGTTTTGTGAATCCAATTGATGTTACGCATGTTATTATATTTGACATATGCTAATTTCTGCTTAAACAGCCCATTAAAAATATATTTTTAATTTTAATATTTTAATCTTAATATTCATTACTCTTTACTTCTATTAAAAGAGAAGAAATTATAGATTTTGTTAATGCGTGTAAATTAAGTTATAAAAGAAGAATTGAAACCTAACTCACGTTATAACATGTTCTCTTCCTTGTCACTATGCTCTCTAATTAACATATAAATGTGTCTTTAATTTTCTCGTCATTATATTATATTTCCACGCAAGATTCTCATTTTTATACCTCTTCATTTCTAAATTTTTAAAGCAGTGAGTCCATTATTTATCCACCGAAACGTCGTGGCGATCAGTCCAGTACTGAATACGAATTGACGCGATCCATCCACTTTAACAAGGTTTCCGCCTTGATATGATTTACGCAATTTTCAAAACGAACGGCTCGTTTATGACACGCATAATGATCGATTTTCTTGATTTACCAGAATAAAAGATCGAAATTCGGTAGCGACACGATCGCGGTTAGACTCAGACGAAGGAAAATGTATTTACAGGGAATCAAGCATCCTATTTATTACGCAATGGACCAACAATAGTGCCGAAATAAAGCGCCGGCCGGCCGGCTACAAAAACACGAAAATTATGACGCCATCCGTCCATATGGAATGGACGCTGCACGCTTGCTCACATAATTCTGTTTTGCGTATTTTCTCGTGTTTTATCGTAATAAAGGTTATGCGCGTTGAGACGGAAAGCGGTATGTCGCATACTGTGGAAATTGATGCAAATTCCGCTATCTTAAAAAAAAAATTAGTGTAGAGACAAAAAATCACTCGATGTGTATTATCAAACACATCATCATTAACTTCCGTATAATAGATAGATTTACAGATTCACGGATGCGTAAATTGCTCGATTCACAAGTTGTCAGATATGTAGATCAGCTACCTATGAATTATTGAGTCCACGTAAATCCATAAAGCGAACTTCATTCGTTAGTATAGTTCGGCAGAGCTTCGCGAATCTATGCGTTGTTAAAGCCGTAGATTACGTTATACATATAATGATGAAATTATGAATCTTATATTTAGATGTGCATACGAGCACGTACAGACCCAGCACGTACATGTAGATTTCAAATTCTAATAACGATACTACAATTAGAATTATCAAAGTGAAATGTAACGTGACATTTAATATCACCCAATGAGAAATGTAACAGGTCGTAACGGCAGCTATTAGAAAATTATACCGTTTATAATATAATATTTAGCATTGCAATTACTTTTCAAATAAAAAATTTTTCTTAGGTATAATAATGTTCTTTTTTTTACAAATACATAATTTACCAAAAATGAACCATAGACTGTATTTAAGACGATCTTAAATATAAGATCCGACTATGAATACCGGCCTATGTCTGTGAGCAGTGTGATACTATCATCAAATGAACGCAGCGGAGTTCTATTTCTCGCAAATAAAAAATATAGGATAGAGAGAATAAAAGTGGAGAATTATGAAATCTTTCACTCATGTTCTAATGAAATCATTCTTTAAAAGCGAGTCCCCAAAATAGAACTCCATGTTGAAAACAAATGAGATATATTTCAACAGTATAGTTTCATTTAATTTTATGCAAAGATTAAGTCAGAATAAAATACAGGTCAGATGTAGTAGATATATAGATATCCAAATAAACGTTTTATATCTACTTTGGGTGCGTTCCGAATTACGCATGAAGAGCATGAGATGTCATTTTAACTTTCTTAATTTTTCGGTGAACAACAAGGACAAATGATGCATTATGCGAAGTGACATAGAAACGTTTAATCGACCAAATTTTCAACGTAACTGGTATTTTAGACGTTGATTTGATCTTTTCAACCAATCATTTCTCACTGGGATTTACTCAACGTACTCTAGTCGATATTCGACGAAACGGCTCTTTAGCGTCCATGTTAATTCGATACCCTTTATTTTCATAAACTATCTCTATCTCTATCTCTGCTTAAAACAGATATTGATTGTTTTAATTAATTAGAATGTATTGGAACATATAACTTCTCTGCTGCGAGAAGTTACTCGCAGCAATATTTAACTTAAACTTGCATAGAATACATTCGACCGACACTCGTCGGGCATTGTTCGAATTTCTACGAGTACAAAAACTTGTAATGCAAGTAACTTCTCGCGCAAGTCCCGGTGCTAGTTGTTCTTCAGTGTTTTATCAAAGCTGAGATTGGAAAGTTGTGAAGAGGAAAAAAACGCCCAACCGTACTTGATAAGAATCTGAAACAGTTTTCGTGTAACGCACATTGCGCTGAAAGAGAAATAACATTAATGTAGAAATATTCTTAGAAAAGCACGTTGCATATAATACTTTTCATTAAAACCACTAAAATAATTTCCTTCATATATCTATTTTAAGCATTCAATTTTTATTACAGTTAGGTGAAAAACATCGATGTGTGAAAATAAGCAGAAAAAAATGTTTAATATAAAAAAAAATTTCTATAACGTATATGACGGTTTATAAGTTCGGGAACACTCACCTTTCACAAAAGATTCAGTCAAAGAAAGCCTTTAAAATTTTTTCTTAATTTTTCCAAATCGAGGACATTAATAAATATTTTTTCTCTTATTTTTTTTTTCGTAAATTCTTTAGTTCCGAAGTTAAAAAACATTTTGTAAAAATTAGTTTTCCCACAAGGAATTCGATAATGTTACGAAAAATAATGATACCAATTTTTTTTAAACGATATTTTAAATCTTAAAAAATCTTTAAAATAATTTTTCGTTAATATTTTTGTCCAATGGTCAATTTTTCATCAAGCTATATTACTCAAAGTAAAACAAAAATATTGTAAAGATATAAATTTTTAATTTTATATAATTTAAGAAAATATCGTAGAAATAAGAATATAAAAAATAAATTTTCGGTTCTCTCTATCTCTTCTCTTTAAAATGCTATTTTGAAAACTTCTCTACAATTTTTTTCACTGAGATACTCAACTTTTCGTGAGATGCGAGAAAATTGCAAATGTTCCCAAATTTATGAACGACAGTGTACTTATTTTTTCTACATAATTTTAATATAACATTACAATGTCAGTCGAGTGGTATTCCATCAAAATATCGGAACAAGCACTATTGTATGTATGCACTAAATGATTTATCAATTCATCCATTGAGTTCGTCACGAATGATCGACAATAGGATAATAATCGCTCGATTGGGAATGTGGTCAACAAAATCGAAAAATTTGCGACAATCACGACGTGTTAAGCTATGCCGGAAAAGTGCATATTCGATATTTCAAATCCCTGCGACATTATAAAC
Organism: Mycetomoellerius zeteki; assembly: GCF_001594055.1. NCBI lineage: Eukaryota > Metazoa > Arthropoda > Insecta > Hymenoptera > Formicidae > Mycetomoellerius > Mycetomoellerius zeteki. The sequence goes on from NW_017257764.1 coordinate 593,662, forward strand.
GCGTCGCACGTCGTTACGGCGAGTGGAGGATAAATAAATTATAGAGAAGGACGAAGATTCCCTTCGCGCGTGAATCGGCCGCTATCTTAAATATTTTTATGCTCGTAAAACATGATACGCCACCGCAGAGTGATCGATAGCTTTAGCCGAAAACGACGAGAAGAAGAGGACTATACATCTTACTCCGTAACGACGTATCCGATACTTTCCCGGCCGTTGGATTAAAAAGCTCCAACGGTGCACTTGGCGCATATTTCAATCGAGGCGCAACAACGTCAAAACTTGGCGTAAGCTGCGAACGAACCGTGCGCTTTTTTTCCTTTAACCCCTTCGAACCTTCAGCGACGTTGGGAAGCGTTGGCAAAATCTCCGTGATAAAAGTGGGATAACACTTTTTAAAAATACTTGTAAATATAAGCCGCACAATTATTGGTCGGCGCGCGTGGCTATTCATCACCACGCGGAGTTTATGAGTTTTTAATTAGTGTAATTTCCGTGCGTTGATTCATTAAACGAAATGATAGATCTTCCTACGTAATTGGTTTTCAAAAATGAACCGTAATTATTACCTAAATTTTCTCTATAAAATGGGAAAATTACGAAAAAGTACACACGCACGGATTGTTTATTATTATTTATTTAATGACCAATAATTTTATAAATAATTTCCTCCTGCTATATTACGAGAGTATACGAGAGTGCAGTATACGTGCGTACTAGTTCTTTTTTTTTTTTTTTTTGAAAATGCAGCTGGTACCGATACGGTTAAAGGATGAATACGTGATCGGCGCTCGCCGCAATCCGGGTAGCGCTCCGTTCCGAAAACGAGAGGGACGATTATGCCATGAATCTTAAACGACGTAAGTGCCGTTAACGTAATTGCTTTATCGCAACGGTAATTCAGCTACGTTAATGCGTTTACGTCGCTATCGCGAGGGAGAAGGATCGCAACGTGCGTCGCGACGTTATCCATCGTAAAGCGGGTCGGATCTAAGAAAAATATAGCAGTATCCGGAAAACCTTGCGCACACGTATCTCTAAACCGAGAGAGAGAGAGAGAGAGAGAGAGAGAGAGACAGAAAGAGAGAGAAAATATCGAATTTACAGAACGGCTCTCTCGAGAGAAGAGCGCGGAAAATGCGGGGATACGTGCAATATACACGGGATGTCTTAGAACTGTTGCCGATCATAAATTTGATGACAAATTCTTTGGCCAGTTGGAAGAGAATTTTTCCTTGAAAAAAGTCTCGTAGAAGAACCATCGATATCATCAGTCCTTGCACACCTCTTTAACGTAAAACGTTTAGCATTAAATATGGGCGTCCAGAGAGGGGGAAGCAAAAAAAGCATTTGCACTCCCTTGAGTGATAATTTCTAATTACAATTTCTCTTTCTCGACTTACATCTACCTTATTGTGATGAGAAAGCTTTTAATACTAAAAGGTGTATACACTAATAATAACATATCTACATATATATATATATATATATTCAATTACATCCATATATATTTTAATTCTCAAAAAATAGTCAAAATTAGCATGTGCATGCGTACGTGTTATAAAAGTTAATAAAAATTTGTAACGCAATTTTTTTGAACACCCGGTACACACACACACATATGTGAGTATAAATGGGTAAATGGCTGTACAATAAAGGCGTTATTATTATTATTGTATTTTGGTTCATGTCACCCTCTAGGAAAAATCCTGCTGACGTTAAATATAAGTAGCGCTAAGCAAACACAAAATATCGAATTTGTTACATTGTGTTGGAAAGTATGGATGAGAGGAAACGCCCGAATCTCGACACACACACACACACACACTGCGCGAATGAAACGTCGATTTGGTGCGGCGGTATAAAAAATCGCTCTGTAGCTGTCATCGTGTCGTGACGCATTCTGACCCTGGAGCCGGAGTCCCTCTAGCCGGAGTATCCACGATTTCGAGGAGATTTATTATGTCCCGATATATTACGTGCGGGGTGGATCGGACCACGAATAAATGCACATACGCTCGCCAGCTTCGTTCGTGAAGATGGATACACACGCGGGCGTATACGGAAATAATTAATAATGCATTCGACGGTGCAGCCGCGCGGCGAAGTCGTGTTCCATAAGTAACGTCGCATGCTACGCTCAAGAGAGCAAAGCGATTACAGTCCGTTCCGTTTTTCAATGACGATCAAATCGGCCGTACATGCGATATTATAATGCTTCTTAGTCCCGACATGCGACATCGTCATTCGTTATTGGCCGTCGCCGCGTACACAGATTTGTTATTAATTATTCGCTTAATCACGCCCTAATTTGCTCGAATCCGAGCGGTCGCATCGCCACCGCACCAGGATACATATAGCATAATCGTGATTTGTTTATGAAAGTGTATAGCGCGGTAGACTGCAAATTCACCTATAGACTGAAAGGGAGGACCTGGAAAACAATTTCATAATTCGATTTGAAATCAAGAAACAGCCATGTTGTCCTCCATTATGTACTCTCTAAAAGTGAATCAGTGTTATTACTGACTTCAGTGCTACACTGATTATGTAATCATCAGCGAATATTTACTGCTTTTCAGTAATAATACACTAATTCATTTTTAAAAGGTATGATTTATAAAAGCTGATTCTACAGATTAAATCTGCAGAAAATCATAATCTCTAAAAGTGAATCAGTGTATTATTACTGAAAAACAGTAAATATTCGTTGATGATTACATCAGTTATAACTGCAGCACTGAAGTCACTGATTCACTTTTAGAGAGTATCTTCTTATCAGACGTTTGTCAGGAATTCATATAATATTCGTATAATTCAGTAGCGATAATATAATTACGCGTTATAGAAAATTTAATGGGTTTGACAATATTGAATGTCAATATTGAACGACCTTGTTGTCGAAAATATGTTCATCACTCTTACGTGTGGACCACTTAATGCGAAAACGCGAGTTGAGATTCCTACGATACTTAAAACTAGGTTAACCGGGTTTACCTCGTTTGAATATAAAGTCGTTGTGGATCCCGACAGGGGCGTTTCTGAAATCGATAATGTAAATTACAGGACGCCTGTTAAGATACAGCTTAAACGTCGGCACAAACACGGGAGATGACGGAGACGAAGTGGCGGAAAATAATAAGAGCCATGAGTACTCGAGCGGAGCGAATATTGGGGATCGAATGGCACGCGAATAAAAGTAGACAGTCTTGTGGAGGAGGAGGAGGAGGAGGTCGAGAATCGGAGAGGTGTGCCAGGATTCGTCGGTAGTGCGATTGAAATTAAACCTCGATAAATCGCACGAAGGAGAACGGTGGCAGGTATCCGCTTCTCCGGTCGAGAAAGGAGGAAGTGAGAGAAGGAAGGAAAGAGACGTTAAGGGAAAGATACGATCGTAGGGGAAACGACAGAAGGGTGAATAAAAAGCTCCGAATTCGGAACGAAGCGCCACGATTTCCCTTCTGTCCCACGTAGGAGCTGTCAAACTTGGCCGTACCCGGCGAGCGAACCATCCTCTGCTTTATGAACAGCAGACCGGACGGAGCCGGTGGTTCCCTTCTTCTCTCCATTCCCCTCCTTGCTTCTTCCCTGTCCCGGGACCGACGATATTATGGCCGTCGACGGAAATTGTTCCGACAAGCGCGTCCTGATTTCTACGATATCGAGCCGAACCGACGCGTAAGTGCCTCCTTTCCGACACGAGGCAAGGGGAAATGCGCCTCGCGTCGGAATCACACTCCGGGAAAATGCACGAGCGCCCATTCGAAATACGCTCGGCCGCACGCGGAATTTCGCCAGCCTTGCCACGATTCCCCGACCATTTCTCCCGAGCGCGAGATCAGAATTCCCCGCAGTAGCTCAAATCCAGAAATCTCAACTCTATAATAACGACAGAGATAAACTTTACTTTCATCATTCCATTGCAATTTTAATCTTAGAACGTTACGTAAATTTGACGCGCAAATGAGTGAGGCCATTGAGTGCTAAGTTATACCTTCAGTAGTCATCAGGATGTCCAATCTGCCATTCTAAAAACTAGGACAAGCGGAGGCAAGCTTTTAAAAATTCAGTTTTCTATATTAAGTTCTATATTAACTTCTTGGTAATCAGTGTAACAAAAAGCGTGATAAGTGCATCAATAATTTCAATTTTTAAGCAGTTTTGTATATATAATTCTACCTATATTTAATTAATACAATCCACTCGCAACTACACTCTTTTCTTTTATCCGGAAACGAATAGTGGTTAAAAGTTGGAAAAAAATTTTCATTATCAAAGCCTATCTGAACATCTAATTTCGATTTTCGATCGAAACTACCAGAAGTAGAGTAAACTTAAGCCAAGTCTGAAATTTTAAATAAATCGAGTAGGATATTGTTAAATAGGTCTTTTAAAAACAAACAACTTTTCTTTTACATAATTTATGATTTATAAGAAAAATAAAAATGTCACAAATTATGAGTCATTACCTATTTGTTTGGAAAGTTATCGGGGATTTAAATAAAAATTTTCAACACTAAATATTGGAAGACACATTAGACTACATAATCTATATCATTTCAAGATTGAATTGGTGTGCTTATTCTTTCTTTCCTTTTAAGTTAATAATTAGGTTGTGTTTATATACTATATATAAAGGTCTAAATATTTTATAATTAAAAATATCAAATGTATGAAAATGTTACATTAATTAAGAGTAGCCTATTTCCTCGGAGGTATTTACGTATCAATAGTAATACAATATCACTCAATATCGTTCTAAGATTAAACGATCCACACATCCTTATGTCCCAAAGGAGACATCCTTCTATCTCCGCCGTGTTCATGGCGTCCTGGATCTACCGAGCTATCTTTTATCCGCGCATTCTTTTGACCGAAGGTCTTGATATATCCATTATATACCAGACGTAGCGTGAGTATACTGCGTCTCTCGATAAAGTACTTTATCCTTACCACGTTATGTTCCGTTCAACCACCCGTTCTCGATTACGGCGCACTCGACCCCGCTAAGTCCGCTTATAGGATCAATGACACACATCGGCTTTTCGGCAGCATGTTCTGATTTCGCGCTCAACAGCCGTGTATTTCCGCGAGCGGGTTGCTTGTACGCCTGCCTCGCGGATGGTTGATCGATGTGGGCGGCACGGCGATGTGAAGGCGAGACGCGTGTCTGTCGCTCAATGCCAAGTTGTTTCGAAGTACGCCGAGTGGAATTTCGGTCTCGGGACACGCCGCTGACTCGTCGTCGACTCGTTGTCGTAGATTTGCCGGAGATAGAAATACAGAGAGAGAGAGAGAGAAGACAACGAAGTCGAATTACTTCGGTTATCGTTGTCAAGCTTGGAATTGTTGCAGTGCTCACGGCGTAACGAAATTATTTAACCGGTCTACTGTGAACAAATTTAGTCTCGCGATTAAGAAATATGAACAGTTTAAAGTGACGTACAGAGAGATTTTGAGAAGTCTCTGGTTAAAGTAGCCGCGAATGTGTCGGCCTACATCCGATTAATCGATCATACACTGAGAAAAAAGTTTTTGGTATCTGTGACTATAATTGCATAGTAAAATAATAATGATTAGGAACCTTATTTTTATAGTTATTATTTTATATAATGTAATTAATAATTATATTTATAGTTCTATATGTATATCTTAAAGGGTAAATGATAGTCTCCAAAAACGACTATAAAATTATAATTTTTAACATATTATACAAAACTATAAATATAATTATTATTACTAACATTATAGCAATAATAACCATGATGTAAGAATATTAGGTGTGACATTTCTATAGATGCGTAATTGTTCAAACTCTTGATCGATCAAAAATGTAGGCCCTAAATCTTAAAAACCAATATAAAGCCGTCAATCAGAAATTTATAATCCCAAAGAAACCACCAATATACATAATATATTGCACCTTGTATTCTTATCACGATAATAACTATGAAAATAAAGCTCTTAATCATAATACAATATTTTACCATGCAATTATACTCACAAATACCAAAAACTTTTTTCCTAGTGCATCTAACAAGAGGATTGTATCTGTCTTTTTAAACAATTTTTTATAAAATGAGAATATCGCACGTTGCAAAAAGTATGTACGTGGTTTTTCACACAATCTTTGATCTGATTTTTGGAGAGATCTGGAGAGAGATCCGATTATCTTACTCGTTTATAATTGGATCACTTTACAAGATTACAGCTCTAATTCTGCGAATTTTAGAGAATACTTCTGCATAATTCCGACGCTAACGTAATTTCATCCTGAATGCGCAATGTTACGGGACAATGCATTTCAGATGGTTACTACATGTTACATTGAATACGTAAAGGGATATTACCTGGTCATCCGCCCGTCTATCCAATCCGGCTTTTAATTAATTATTCATGGCTCGAAAACTGATACATCTTCGAAGAAACGGTACCACTACAAGGGATCTGGCCCGCCACCGCTATATCATATTTACGGTTATAAACGGAAAGAAATCGACGATTATTGAATTATTTCGAAATTTTATTATTGCCAGGAGAGAGAGAAAGAGAGAGAGGCGCGAGCAAAATGCTAATTTACTTACATGCTCTGTAACTCATTATTACGGCTGTAAATCTGCCGCTAAAATTGTGTTCGCGAGGAGATGAAACATGAATATTTAAGGCTCTTTGCCCGGATTAAGAGATCCGGTATTTCTTGAATAACGAAGCCCACCCGTTCTCTCCCTCTCTCTCTCTTTCTTCCTTTCTCCCTCCTCCCCTTCTCTCTCTCTCTCTCTCTCTCTTTCTTCTTCCTCTTACCCCCTCAATTTCCTGCACCATCCTTTCTTACCTCGCTGCTCCACCACCGCGATTCGGTGTCGATACACCGGGAGGCCGTAAATGTCACAAAAAGAAACGACGCAGAGCCTCGCTTCTGCCGTTCGCGATTTGCGGAATTACACGGTTTTCGCGCTGGTAAGCGAAGCCGAAGGAAATATTAGCCGCTGGTGCGAGCGAGACGGGCGGATATCGATTTTCGGTCGCGCTAATAAATAAGCGCATGCGTCCCACGCGGCGCTTATACCGGGTGTACTGTCGGAATAACGAAAAGCCCGGTGCGTTGCTTCCGTCCGTGGATTCCCAATGCGGCCACGAGGAAATTATTCCTCTTGAAAGTCCCTCTCGACGTGCGACTCTCCTGTGGTTTCTCGCAGGTCCGTTTCTCTTTATATTATGTGACGATCTTTGCTTTGACGTTTGCACTGGACGTGTGAGCACGAATATTTTTATTGATTGTTGCAATTTTCGATTTTGACGCGCGCGCGCGTGTGTGTGTGTGTGAGAGAGAGAGAGAGAGAGAGAGAGAGAGAGAGAGAGAAAAATCATTTTCATTCAACATTGTAGAGTCGCGTGCGAATCCTTTCAAGCGTCGAAAACAATACACAGTTAATAAAAAACATAACAAATTAAGTAAAAAATACATATAAGAAAGAGGGAAAGAGAGACAAGGAACATGTATCTCTCTTATATGAGTATTTTGAGTCGAAGATTTTACCTGACAACTATAGCACGTTAAAATTCTGCAATGCTCCGTGCAACGTAAAAAACAATAGATGAGAAAACGACAAAAAGAAAACATATGAAGGACGAATTTTTTACACCTGCTGGAGATGAAAAACCTCGCTAAAATTATATATTAAGTCACATCGGTTCCTCGAAATACGGATTAGCGCGAGCGAGCGATAAACAATAGCGCCGCACCCAATTACTGAAAAATTCAGAGGCCTTTCCTAGACGAATAAAAAGATAGACCACCAGATTACATTAGCCCAGTTAACTTCTCCACCGGAATGGGAATCATCTTCTCCGTCCCTCTCGATGTGTCCTCGGGGAACTGAATTCTTCTTTCGGTGTCGTAAAGAACCGAGAAGAAGAGAGATAAGCGTTTTCTCGCGGCGCGGCCGAGAGAAGGGAACTTTGGCGCGAAAGAAACGACGCGAAAAAAGGGACGCGTCACCCTCGTCACTGTCGAGGAACGTTAACGTTAATAAGTAACGACGGCGTTTCTGGGTCGTCTACACGCACATCGATCTCTCACGGAATGTGTGACGCGTGCCATATACACGCAACGCCAATGTACCGGAATCACGATTTCATATTGCTGCTGCTGCTGTTGCTGTTGCTTCTGCTGCTGGTTGGGTTCCCGCGCGATTCTAACTCCCGCTGCCGCAGTATCCGCCTTCGGGGGATGAAATCTATCCCGACGCGTGCAACTGGTACCCCAATTACTCGACGAGGGTCGTTAGTCGCAAGCTTCCTCCCTCTCTTTCTCTCCCATACCATCTCTCATTCGCCAGCACATCGCGCGACTTTGCCGGTGAATACTTAAAACCACCGCCCTCCGTCGCTGTATGCTACATAAAGTGGCGTGTAAGGGACGGTGCGATTTAACGAGCACAAATTACTGCTTTTCTTCGGGGTAAAGATTCAAAAGACACAGAAGAGCTCCCGAAAAGAATCAAACAGCCGACAAGATATTTTGGAGAAGGAGAGATTCCAATTAACCTTTTCGCTGCAATGATATAAGACTTTTTTTAGTTATTAGGTTTTTTTTCGTAGACGTTAGCTTCGCAGTATGTGATAAAAAAAAAACGTTAAAAAATTAATTTAAAAATCCTATTTTACGATAATCACGTATCATCACATTCCACAACTGAAATGATATATTTTTCGCAATAAATTCTTCATAATTTTAATATTGATGCTTATTAGCATCAATATTATTAAATTGTTTATCAATTTGAGGTATTACTATCTCAGTTTCAGTTTGCAGATTGCATTTCAAGACCGAAAATTAAATTGGCACGCAGTTTACAGAAGTGAATATTATATGTATTCAAATTCACATTGAAATATTATTAAGCATTAAGATTTAGCTCAGACCGAATAAAGCAGTTTCCTACTTATAATTAATCGTTATTCATCTATCGGTTTAATGTCTAATATACTATATTTGTTTCATTATTTATTAAATAATTCGAATTTTTGTGTCCTACATTTATTATGTTGTTATATAATGAATACTTGTTATAAATTATTTTATTTAATAATTCTTTCTGCTACTTGCAAATAATACTGTATACAATTTAATTAAATATGGCCAAATGTATTAATAAATAATAGTCAAATTTCTATATCTTACACCATTCTTTTCCCATGCATATAAAAATTGCCACCTCGCACCTTGACAGTGTCAACAATTTAAATTGTTCCGGACTAATTGTAAGTATTAATTGCGATAAGCGCTTAAAGTCGTGACTTACACGCGTTACTTTGAATGTATGAACGATTTTCCGACAACGATATCTCCGCGATACGAAAGTCGTTCACTGATCTCGCGAACTCCCTCGCCGAGAAGGAAGTACTCTGGTTTTTCTTCTTTTTGTTTTCGTTTTCAAGCAGAAAACTCATCGGCTCTTTCCTTTCCTCCCCTCCTCTCTCTCTCTCTCTCTTACTCTTTCTCAGATATCGATTGATCAATACGACCGAGATTTCAGACGCTTCTCCTCACGCTCGTAAAATTAAGCTCACACACGTTACCTCCTGTATCTTCGTGAAAATCTTCCCAACTGTCGTGCCCACGTGATAGTGAGAGGATACGTATGCGCAGCGATCGAAGGTCTTTTAAGAACGTACGATTACGAATGATACGGTTACAAAGGGTGTTACTACTACACCCGATTTGATCGATAAACCGATAGTATAATACATTTTAGATAACGCAATGTGTCGCCCGATACAGCAGTTCTCTCAAACATTGCGGCATCCGCTAGCCTCCGCCGAATATCGGCATTGAGTGCTTCAATACATGAATTTAATTGCTCTCTATTCTCGCATAGACAGAATCGATAACATTATTAGAATTAGTATGTCATACAATATACAGGTTCGTAATATGGATATAGGTAGAATCGTGTCTAAATTGATATGACTAATACCATTTTACAATTTTTGCAATGTAATTCTTTATATAAACCGTATACAAGATAGTTCTCAGCGTAACGGTCCGCAGATTTTGGAACGCTTCCGACAGTTTAAAAAAAAATTGAAAGGTGGATATTCATCTGTTTCATGCAAGCTACAACTTGCAATTTAAAAAAAAATTTAAAAGTTTTTTTCAATAAAAAATTAAGGTCATATAGAATTTTTTAAATAATATCATGCAATTTTTTTCATAATATTGTAGGGCTCTTCAAGTCAAATTCAATACATACAATTTTATTGATATTTAATCAAATTTGTAACATTATTTCAAATATAGTAGTATTTATAAATAATATTCAAGATATTCGAAAAAGGATAATTACTGTGCAACTTTGGTGATCCAAATAGTATAAAAACTATTACGCACACACAGTAATTTATTAAAAAGAGCTGAATCTTGTGTTATAGAAAGAGACAAGCAATTTGAATTTTATTTGCTTAGATAAAAAATTGCAGTTTTTCTTTATTAATAGACATTTATATATATATATATATGATTTTGTATTTTAAATAAATATTTATTAAACATAAATATATATTATTCGATTTAAATATTACTTTCTTTTTTGAATAAATATTTATTTGTAAAGAAATATTTACTTGTACTATTAAAAAAAATATTATTTAGAGTTAGGAAATTTCTTTTAATGTAGGATCCTCCTTAACATTTTATATATTAAGTGAGTGCAAAAATTTTGATTGGTTTCGTAATAAATATCATACTTGATACAGTTCTATGGTAACACTAATAGATATGCTGATATTCATACTATTTGAAAAATGACGGCTCTCGAGTTAAATAACAAATGATTTAATTCTAGTTAGTTTCGTTGTTTTCAATTAAAATTGAAAATGAGCATTGAAAAAGTTCGTTTACATATAATTATGATATATGTACAAATTCCGGAGAGGAGCATTCTTCAAATACCGTAAAAAACATTTGCGAGGTATTGGAAAAAAACGTCGAGATGTCAAAAAATTTTAACCTGTGATTTGCAAAATTTAAACGAGATTTTAATCTTTCCAAGATTTTTAAATGTCAAAGTATGGTCGATCTATCAATTTCTAACTTTTCAGCAGCAATTTGTATTGGAATCGATGGATTAGTATTCATTAAAATTGAATTGCGTATAATCGTCGCCATCAATCGACATCTATCACGAAATTTATCAAAACTTTTGCACTTACCCAATATATGTACGTGTGTATTCATTTGTTTAAAATTAACCTTTATAGTTAACCAATTACCTAAACTAATATTGATGATACAAACACTACAAACTGGTAGCAAAATATCAGTATTGACAACAGTAGGGTGCACAGGGAGTACTTCACGATAGCCGTACTTTACGACGCATTTAAAAACGCGCTATTAGCATGAATAAATGAAATAATAAATACAGATTAAACACGCGAGGAACACAGGCTCATATGTAGGAATTAAAGCCAAACGTAACTACAAAATTGCGTGATATTTATTCCCGCCCATTCCCACCGTGACGTTTATCATTTTTAGCACGTCGGACATTTATGATATCCCATCAACGGATTAAGATCTTTATCCGCATATTTACATTTTTACCTAACGTGGACCTACCTTTTCTCTCTCTCTCTCTCTCTCTCTCTCTCTCTCTCTCTCTCTCTCCTACTCTCATCCTTCCACCTCTTCCGACATACGCAATTCAATTTCTCGAACGCGCTTAATAATCTAACTTTCCCAAGTACCAGCTAACGTAACGCTACGTGATATAATGGAATAATGGTTGATGGCATATCTCACACTATTATCAAATCATCGCTCGAGGCAATATCAAAATTGTCTTCTCAAGATGTCCTATCTTCGACGGCCGTGCTGGGATATTATATGTTAAAGTAGCTTATCAGACGGTTTCACGGTCGAGTTGCTACACGCGATAATACCGCCCGCACCCGCCACGTTAGCATCGTTCTCGGGAGAGACAAACGCTTCACGCGGAAAACTCACCGGCGACGTGCCTATTGACTTCTCCGAGACTAGTGGAGCGTGATTTATATTCAAATACTTGCGAAACATTTCCCTTTATCCGCATTCCCGGGATCCTATTTTTCACGCAGTTTCACGTGTCGGAAACATTCGCGAAAACGCTTTCACGCAATTACGGTTTTTAAGGTATTATGACTCTTCCGTCATTCATGCGGAACGGAATCCACCGGCATTATTTCATAATTTTTCGCTGGCTCGCGTGTCAGTTAGCTCGCGTTATATTCGCTTATGCGAGATTAGCTCAGCAGCCGTAAAATATGTACGTTCGCGAGAAACGGAGTACCGTCTCTCATGTTTCGCGTAGATATTGAAAACACTCCTGCTAGAGATATCGAATTTTTTTCTAATACGTCATAGCCGACATCGGTCTATTGATTTTGTCTATTTAACTAATTTCTGGGCTTTTACTAGCGCCGTTATATCGATGCCGGAGGGACTAAAAAAATGTGCATTAATTCCCAGATTGATTGACGTGGATTTAGCTCAACTGGCAGCGCATCGAAGGCATTATTACGGACGGCGTTGAGCGAAAGACGAGGAGAGCCCATCGAAACCCTCGCTTTTAACGGCAAATCTCCCGAACGGAACTTTCTAAACTAATCTCGACATCGAAGATCGATAATAATGATCTCTCCCAGGACGCACAAATCTTGGTTGCTGTCCAAGTTGCGTTAGCCTCACGGGCCCGTAGAAACTTCGCACCCCCCGTGTAACGCCGCGTGTGCAACGTAATACGGGACTTAAAAGATTAAAGCGCAGATTAAAGTACGCGGCTCGTATTCAACGTGAATAATTTTCTTTCGTCGAGCGTGGATTTCACCGTCTCACCGCCCGCCGCCCTGCAAAGATATACCAACGATGATCGATAAGGAATAACGTACAGTGATGTTAGAATTTCCGCGTCTTGGCAAAGCTGAGAAAATCACGAACGATCACGCGGAAATTTCTTATGAATTAAGGATTCTCCTCCGCCTCTCCTTTGACAAATACAGACGCTATGAATCGCAAGAGCATTCAGAAACAATAAAAACCTGATCAAAGTCCCAATGCGCTATTTTATGTTGATTACATTTTCATTTTTCGACATCTGAAAAATTCATCTTGAAAAATTTCTAACTAGTTGGTCTCTCGTTTCGATCATTATTTTCATTTTTCATTTACTTTATAAAGATTTATTCTCTAAGAAATATCTGTCTGTGTATGAACTTGTATTATTGACATTTAGTCCCTGACTTGTAAGACTCGTCAGGAAAAGTCTTTAATTGTTTTTGACTTAAGAGAATCCTAAAGTCGTCTATGTTTTACCGATTATTTTTCTAATTGCCTTTCTACAGATTAAAAAATCTGTTTCTACAAATAAAGTAAATAAATGGTAATGTAGTCCAAACACTCCAAACCAGTCGACTTTATGTCAAAAACGAAAAAAATGTTTAAAAATTAAAATTTTGTAATTTCGACTTCTAGCGTCGATTCGTAACAATATTTGCTTTATATGTATATTTTACACTTTATACGTATAAAACAATATTAATTTGGATTAGAGATCACATGAATAAACAATGTTGAATTCTTATAATTAGAATTAGACTTGGATACCTAATATGAAAGATTAGTTAGATAGAAAATTTGTACGTATGTGTGCGATACTGATGTAGTAGTGTAATGATGTGTCAATGACATGTAAATCATATGTGCGTAAGTCCTTCTGAATCGGTAAAAGAGACGATTTTAGAATTTGTTTAAACTTATGAATTTTACTACATACAAATACAAACGGAAGAAATTAAGCAAAACAAGAATTTCTAGCCGTTCGATATATTCGTCATTATCTCCTTCTATTACCGGCTCTTTGAACGCCGGGTCGGCCGATTCCATAAATTTGGCCACTTCCGCAATTTCCGCCTTACGATTCAGCCCGGCGCGAGCGCAGCGTTGCACGTTTACCACGTAATGGGTATCGTTGCAAAAGCGGAAGAGCAAGAGCGGAAAATCCGCAACGATCGCGTAAGCGATTTCTTCCGTTATTACTTCATTATCATTTTTGCAACAAGTGGCGCCGCGCACCACCGGTCTGTAGCTGGCTTCTTACATACGTAGGGACTACGTGTGTTTCCTCAATTCTGTCACGATCGTAGAAGCGAGTGTGGAAAACAGAAAGAGAGAGAGAAAGGG
>NW_017257764.1:607923-686782 GCF_001594055.1 Mycetomoellerius zeteki
CTCCACTGGAAACAATAACCGTACCGATTTCGACGGTTACTGCGCTCTCTGCTTCTTACCGGTATTGCTGCTGATGTTGTTGCAATTGCAGTATATTTCCCCAATTTCGTCAACAGCGAACTTCGGAGGAACGGCAAAATGCCAAGTAGATCCTTACAATTACTATCGCCAATTCTAAGGTGATGTCTCTCGTACCTTTCATACCCCCATTCTCTCTCTCTCTCTCTCTCTCTCTCTCTCTCTTTCTATCCCTTTTCCAGATTTTACGAAAACTTCTAGAAGTTAGCGTACTTTCAGGAATTTAAGAACCTCATGCCGAGAGACGAAGGATAAATGTAGAGTGTAAGAGAAATAGATAGACAGGTAGATAGGAATAGAGAGAGAGAAAGAGAGTGATGAGGGAAAGAAAGGGTAGATGGCTATGGTAGGATCGTGTAACGTGCTACGAAATCCCTCGTTATCGTAATTTCGTTCTCGAGTATCGGAGGAGCGAGCCCGGCAGTCGTGACACTCCTCCGAAAGTTGACTCGTTCTCTGAAAGATCCTCAGACTGGAGATTGGATTGGGGATCGTATAAACAGTAAAGGCAACGGTCGTTGAGCAACTTCCTTTACGTCGTGGCCCGAGCCACGAACGGCTGCTTCGTGCGACCGAGGCTTTATTTCGGGTAACTTCAACATTCGCGCACCCCGCCGAGAAAAATACCTACTTCTCGAGAAGCATGGAACCGATCGCAATCGTTGGATTCGATCGGCTTTAACTTAAGATACAATCGTACGCGTATCGCGGAGGATAACGAGTAAGTATACCACGAGTATCACGGTTAATTCTCGAGTACTCGAATTGTACTGTATTTCCCAAATACAGCGCGTATGTTGAAAGAGAAACGTACTAGAAAAATAATAGATTAAAAATAATATATAAATTATAGATATTGCTTATTTCAAAAGTGACACATCTCTAAACTCATAACTCGTGATTTTTAGTTATTATGAATGAGTTAAATAGTAGATGTGCAAATCAATGTTTTTTTACTCCGAATCGAATCTGGAAGTTGTGTGGAATCTGAGTGTGTATCTTAAAATAAGATAAAAGTTACAAAAGTGAATAAATTCACTAGAATATTTATAATTTCATTCAATCAATACCCCTATAATGTACGTATATATGTATGCATATGTACAAGATTGTCAATATATATGTGATTCTTACATATTTAAACATCTCAGACCGGTATTTATAATTGATTCCTTATATTTAAGACTGTCTTAAGTTCAGTTTTAAGATGTTATGAACCAACAAGAGAACCGCATTAGCATCTTGAGAAATTACTTATTTTATTAGATATTAATTAGATAATCTTAAAAGAACCAAATATCAGCCATAGATTCGAAATTTTCGAATAGTTCGTGTTCGAATAATAGCGATTCAAATTCGAATCAAATAGTTCGCACATCTCTATTAATAAACATTACATGGAAAAAATTTTCTTTTAAAATTTACCCTGAAAATATGATAATTGTGGTACAATACAATATTTTAAAGATTTTTACCATGCACTTCAGTAAAATTGATCAAATTTATTTTATACTTCATTGTAGTTTTTTAATGAATGAGAGAGATTTACATTAAAATTCTCCGAAATACAATGTTGTCCCACGACTGTCATATTTTCAAGGTAAATTCTAAGAAAAAATTCTCTCCGTATATCAATCATTAAAAATGAACTAATTTAACTTCATAAAAATCGTCAAAACGTTACAACTCGAGATATAGATTTTTTAAGAGTTGTGAAATAAAAATAATAAAAATGACATTTGTTCAAGTTAAGAATGTATTCTTCTTATCGATATTATTTGACTAAAAAAAGAATTAAAAATTCTTTTGTCAAATTAAAAAATAATTTTTCTTTTTTTTAGAAAATTTAATTTTTCGAGTTACATGTCATTTTTTAAGTAAAAAACCGATTTGATATATGTACAGAGATATATTCTTGAATTAAAAGATACTTTCTCGTTGATGCCAAATGGAACGTTAAAATCAGAGAAAAGAGAATCGAAGCTTCGTGTACACTTTTTGCCGAGCCGATTCTTTCCAGAGATTGAATACGTGTGTGAAGGTTGTTGAAAGAGATGTTACTTTAATCAGCCCCATCAGGAGTCTGTCGATTGCGAATTGGATGCTGTTTCTGATTTCCACCGTTGCAATCGCATGCTCTGTTCAGGAGGGCTAATCTATTTCTAATTATTGTTCTCTCTGAGAAGTAGCACAGATATTTTTGCGCTAGAAGAAGCTCTACGATTAATTGCACCTCTTGATAAGTAATTGAGAGGATTACGTGCACTTGTAAGAATTATTATTATACGATCTTTCTAACTAAATGTGCACAGTTCGATCGATAACTTCATTAGCAAACGGTAATTATGCAACGTGTTATATAATTAGTCCATGTAATATAATTTTGGAAATTGGAATCACTTTATCGAAAAAAAATATATCTTATATATTCTGACAGATGTAGATTAATATAAAATCAAGATAATTGATTTATTTTATAATAGCTGCACTTTTCACATTTTATATGTCCCGTGTAAAAATTAACTCAAATTTTTGTGATAATTTAACACAAAATGAATATGTTATATTAGAAAATAACACAAATATTATATAAGAATTAACACAAAAAATGTAACTTATTTGGAAACAAATTGTGGAAGCATATTTTTTTGAAAATTAACTTTTATAATACATATATATTATATTATTATAAATGTTATATATATTATATATATCTATATATATATAATAAATAGTAAATTAACACGTAAATATGTGAAAAATTTAACACAAAAATTTTAGTGAGGACCAGTTTTAACATAAATACAAAATATTTTTTTACTGTCTATGGAATATCAAGATAATTCATTTGTTCTTCTGCTATACATTTTTCATTCTATGACGGATCCAAATAAACGATGTGTAAAAAGGTCACACAGGATTATTTCGATAAGTTTCTTATAAAAATACCTAGATGTCTCAATCGCGTTAATTCTCAAAGTACGTATGATACGATATATGAAGCGAAATTAAATTTTGCAGTGCGATGTTTCAATTCGGTATTGATTCATAACGAAATCTGTAATTTTCGATAGCGAGGCTGCGGAGCTTTTTCAAGCAGGAATTGTGCCAAGAGGAATCAATAAATCTGTTTCATAAATCCACGAAACTGCTTAAATTTATAAGTGAATTAAAGATACGGCACAAGAGATCACAAATTTTCCGGAACTTTTAATGGGGGGATCGTCCGTTCTATTCGCCAGGAAATCTCGGCTGGCGTAAGAAAGCGACTAGCCGCTGAGAGGCACCACTCTGCGTAACGCTGACAATTGTTTCGTTAACACGACTGTAATGCAGAAAGTTACGGGATAGTTACCGCGCGAGCGAAGAGGAAGAAAGGGGAGCATTCGTGGCATCTCGGAGTATCTTTCGAAGAGTGCGGAAAATTCGACTGGCATTATCACCGACGACCGCGCGATGATAATTGGTTGCCGCCGGAGATGAGACAGCGTAAATAATTCTCGGATATCCCCCGAACGCGCAGCCATGAAAATGGAAGTGAGACGTGCCTCTCATCTTGTTGTACTACTTTAAACTCATTATTTCGCTCGCCGTCGCGTCGCGTCGGGAGAAGAACCTAATGGGAGCGTATTGGAGGTTCGCTCGCCTCGCCCGGGCGGAAAGTAACAGCGGTGGCGCAATAATACCAAATGTAGAACCATTTCATCCATTAGGCGTTGTAGCAGGGGTGAACTTTGGCTCGTAAAAGGAAGGCACGAACCCGAATATTCTATGGGAATTGTCGCGTTAATGATCGCCTAAAATATCAACAGAAATATGTGCTCGATTCTAATTAAAAGTATGTACGATTAAACGTAGCATGTATATTGTATAACAATTGTACGGAAATTTGAATGTTGTAAGAAGAAAATTTTTTAGATTTAATTTACAATATTTCTTTATTTATTTTTTTAATTTTTATTTATTAACAAAATTAACGTTTTTTTAGGAAGGATATAATATTTGATTTTTTTTACATATTTAGCGTATACCTATGTTTTTCTACTTTAAAAAAGTTTCTTTCGAAATTCTAATCTATTTTATGATTTTGTCGTAGAATTGTTCTATCGATTTAATTGTCATCTAAGGAAAACTTGTTAGTGTATAGTTCAAACATCCATGTGTGTGTGTTAATTTAATAATTTATTATTCTTTTTTCAACGTTATAATAATATATATTTTCAATTTTTTAATTTTCTTAACTGACTCATATTATTGACCATTATTTATTTAAAAATACTCTCATTAAGTTTCCAAATTCGATGTCATTGAATTAATTTATCTCAATCGTTTCTTATATCCTTCGGAAAATCTGATATAATTCAGTGATGCCAAATGCAACTCGATTGATAAACATCATTATTCATAAGTCACTTAATTGCACACTGGCTGCCACCGTGTAGCCATTAAAAAACGAGGGAGAGATTAACTAATTGCATATTTTCAAAGGCCTCTCGTCTATCCGTTTTAAGACGACGGAATTTTACGGAGAAATGCTTTCTACCTTAAGAGCCGTTCCTTCTAGTTTTCCTTTTCTTTAGCCACGCTTTTATCCGTGCTTTCTTCGCATATCGCTAATACTCGCTGAAATATCGTGTCACAGATTACTTAACTTCGTATTTGTAGGTGTACTGAGAGTTTACGTTTTCATAGTGATCTCGATATTTTTCATTATCCGTTCACTACGTAACCACTACCGTCGAAAATTGAAATATTAGAACGTTGCTTAAATACATTAAATAATATTTCAGTAAAATATCGAAAATGCATGTTTAAGCTCATTCATGTGTTAAACTTACATTTATTCAAGTGACTTTTATTTTCTCTTTTATTGTAATTATTATATATACTGTACAAGTACTATAAATTTAAATATTTTAACGAGGAAATTGCTAAGGATTAATCCCGTTTATGCCCGAGCTATGTTAAATAAAATTTTTTCGATGCGATATCTGAATTATGTGCAGCTTGTGTTTATAAAAACCGACGACCATTATCCTCCTCTTCGATCGTTGCTAAATAAGTAAAAAGAGAAACAAGTAAAAGAGAATGAAAACGCACAATTTTTCTTCACGCGAATAAGTATAGCCGCAAGTTAATAATAATAAATTTCCAAGACGCGTGACGTTAATTTCCACCGTCGATAATCGAGCTTTATTATTTCCTCGTCGAAACGGAAACGAAGCCACCGTCACTGGCACACTGACTCGAGTCGGGTATCGAGAAAAATAGCGAAGGACCTTCGAGGAGAAATTAAAGCTACGTGCAATCCGAAAGGGCGGAAAAAGGAGCCGACTACGAGAAAACAAGAAGACCTCCTTGGCACACCGAATGAAAGAGAGACGACGCGAGAGAGAGAGAGAGAGAGAGAGAGAGAGAGAGCGAGAGAGAGAGGAGAGTAGACGAGAGAAGACGAGAGTAGCTTTTATCGAAAATTACGGTTTATAAAAATTGCAGCTGGACTCGTCGTGTCGCTCGTCTCTTCGCCCGCGCGCCACGCCGTATAATTAGCTCTCCCGAGTTCGCAGCTGTGCGAACGTAAGGTATCGTTCACGTAAGGATTATTATAGTTGCACAGCGCGCAGCGGCAACGTATAGTGTGGGATTCTTAGTCCGACTATAAACGTACGCTTTGCATCTGCTCGACGAGCGGTAATACCATTGCGTCGCAGTGTAGAGGCTTTGGACGCGTTGCACTACGTTTGAATACAA
This sequence comes from Mycetomoellerius zeteki, assembly GCF_001594055.1. Classification (NCBI taxonomy): domain Eukaryota; kingdom Metazoa; phylum Arthropoda; class Insecta; order Hymenoptera; family Formicidae; genus Mycetomoellerius; species Mycetomoellerius zeteki. The sequence continues at coordinate 613,753 of NW_017257764.1, forward strand.
AACCCAAACCTGAAGATACTCAAACTTTGATACCGCAACTGCACGTGCAACGACGTAAAAAAGCATCGTGCAACTTAAACAAATTTCTAACAATTTTGTAATCGAATTTATCTTCTTTTATAAGGAACAAGTTTTGAATGAATGAAATCAGAGATGTTAGAGATATCGCGTTTACGGTAATAAAAGATGTTCTACATCCAAATCAGAATCTTTTCGTAATAATTAATAATTATTCTTGAAATATATATATATACTGTGCTAATTGTAAGACAAGTGTCCTAATAACCGAATGTGCCCAATGATTAAAGAGTCAATAATATATTCGTATTTATATATTTGTCATTCTGTCAATAACACAGTAAGAAAATCATAAACTAAAAAAAAAGAACGAATTAAATATTGTATAATAAATAAGTAATAAAAAGATATAATTTTAAATGCGCAACTTATTGCAAAAATTTGTCATCATTTCAAATTTTGCAAGGACATTTTCGTCTGTTTTATCGATTCAATAGCACTTACGATTTACGTGACATTAACACATCACTACAGGTCTGATTCCATAAATGTAAGATTAACTTCAATTTCCGATTAACTTAAATTTAATTCTTACATTTGTGGACACCGGGCATACTATTTGTTTTACCTAAATTACTATTGTATTATATAAACAACTACATCGTATCTACCTAAACATGTAGTATGTTTTCTATAATTGTAAATTGTGCAAATTAAATTTAAAAATATTTTTATTTTTATTTTTATCTTATCACGTACATTAAATTTGTTACTTTAATTTGTAGCCCCTTTCTTAAACATACTTTCATTAAAGTTAAAAACATTATTTTAGTAAAAGTTTAGTTACTAATATAACTGATGTAATTTCACTAAAATATTCCTTTTTAGATTTATATATACCATAGCATTTTCTAATTATCAACGAAAGTTTCATATTAATTTTATTGGATCGCTATTAATTAATAATCAATAATAATAAAAAGTTAATGGTATGCCTTCTTATTAGTACCTATAGTCATTGATCTTATAATACGACTATGCTACAACGTTATAATAACATTAAGCTTCATACGAACCATACCTACTCAACAGATCGGAACGGATTGATATTTCGGTGTAGGTACTGTTTAATCTGAGTCTCATTACGTGAAATGACATTCACTTTTGCACGCGTTACATTCAACGAACGAGAAAGAGGTAGATGAGAGAGAGAGAGAGAGAGAGAGAGAGAGAGAGAGAGAGAGACTTGTACGGACCACTCGTATTTATGAACGAGAACGTAGTTTACTGCAGTCTTGACTTCGAATTAACTCAATCCCGTTAACACGGCACTCGACTGCCTAGTGTCGTTTCGCCGTTCCGGAAACGGCGCGAACACCGTAGTCGTGTACACAGGAAGAGATATCGTAACTGCTTTTAGTCCATGTCTCGTAGTAAAAGCCGACATTACAATTAAAGCGATGTTGTTTCGAAAAGATAACATATAAGGAAATCAAATGTCAAACTGAAATACAGGCTATTCATAATTCTTTCAAAAAAGTTTTAAAAAGTTTATTAGGAAAACGCAAATACATGTACATATTATACACTACTGCTCGAAAGCATCTCTAAATTTTGAAAAAAAATTTAATCAATTTTATTTATTAACATTGTAAATGTATAAAAGTTTATATTGTTTCAATTATGAATTTCAATAGTATACGTTCAAAAACAAAAATTGATATTTTCAATAAAATAATTATATCTGTAAAGAATCGTATTTTTATATTGTATAAAAACTATAGAGTACATCAAACTTTTGAACAGTAGTATATGTGTATGCGCTCGCGCGCACGCGTGTGGGCGTGTGTAATAACCGATATATTTATTTTCTTTCAGATAATGTTGTGAATGGACATAAAAGGTATATATAAGCTGCGGTTCAATCAATATCGCGTTTTCTGGATAGTATCACATTTCAACTCGGTTAACCATCTCGAGAGAGGGATAGAATTCTGTTTAAAAAACTGTATGGATTTTATTTTTCGTTGTAACAAAAGTTTTGCGGATCGCAAATAAAATATTTTAATATATTGATAATAATAATGAAAAAAATATATTTAATGTGGAGAAATTAGTAAAGTATATTAATTCACTTCGAATACTATAAGATACTTCTTCAGCTTCATGGAGCATCAATGGAATGACGAAATTTCATTTCGAATTTCGACATGGAGTATGAAGTTATTCAGAGAAAAAGCAATGGATATTTTATTTCGAGGGTAGATTCTCGGGTCAGCTAATAAAAATATCTGGTGGAATTATGGTGATCTACCGCAATGGCGGTATCGCGGATTTTAAAGCTGTTAATATAGAACTAAAATGCAACAGAGGGAATATCACGTTTGTGCATTACTAAAAGGGTATTCAGACAGGGTATGAATTAAAAATCGAGCACCGGCATGCTGCCGCGGATGCTGCCGCGAACAAATCGATTTCTGTTGGCCGGTTATGACGTATATATTTAATAAACTAGTACCACGACCTGATTTCATGTACAAACGATTTTATCGTGCTCTATCTGATATCAAAAAGAGGGTGGATGCTACCATTTCCCCGCAAAGGGACTCTCCAATTACTGCCATATTTCATTGATCCTCTCACGGATGAGTACCATAGGAAATATTCAAATTGTTCGTGAGTGGCACGCCTCTGAGTGGTTGTTTCTTGACCGAGCAAAATAAATTGAACAAGACGAAGATGCAAATAAAGATCTTAGAAGTCAAAAGCTGGAACTTGCTTAAGATATGAAATGTTACAATTTCTTATCGCGGCATATCAGAGAATCAAATTATATTAACCTCGTTATTTGGAAAAAATTTCAACTACTTTTCATATAAAAGAAAAAATTACGCAACAAATAATAATCATATACGATTTCAATAAATATTATCGACTTTTAAATATTACTCTTTCAGTTATATACACTAGGAAAAGTTAACACTAAATATCTTAATACATATTTCTTTAAATAATAGATACTAACAATAAATAAACATTTACTTACAGTAAATAAATATTTATTCAATAAAAAATGATAAGTTGAATCAAATTTAAAAAATGATTAGTTAATTCAAATTAATGGTTTCTGTACTAAATATAAATAAGATATATTTATACATATATTTAGTAAATACGTTTTTACAAAAAAAGGCCTTCAATTTAGAAATTTAAAAAATTATGAAATTTTGTCAACACATAAAGGATATTCTGACTGATTTACTCTAACAGGGCGTAAAATCAATCTTCGAAGATCGGCCTTATTCGTTTTTATTTGATTATTCATCAACAAAAGGAAACAGAACAAAATTTAAGAGAAAAAATTCATTTCTTTAAATAAGATTTATCTATTAGGAAACTCATTAATTGTTTAATTACACGAACAATTCAAAATTATCGAAGTATGACCAAAGAATGAACGTATAACGTGTAACAAAAGGTGGCAATAATGGTTTCTCAACTTGAAGTAAACTCGTTCCGATTTTTCTACCTACGTATTTTATGTATCGCGGATAAGCAGCTAACTTCAACTAACTGTAAATATGGTTAAGTGAAACACGTTTATTACTATTATACAGTATTATAAAGAAGCCACAAAAATATCAATATTGAGAATATTGCTCCTGCTTTTTTGTTTATATATACATATATATTTTTTATAATTTTTATGAACAATGAATAAATTTCCTTCATAATTTTCTGAATTTTCGAGTTAGAGGCCTTTCCTTTTATTAGAACTATTCAAACAAATATTTAATTTAATTTAATTTTATTTTATTTACTAAAATTAAGTATTTCGTTCAGTGTATCATAAAGAAAAAGTCAATAAGACTTTCAACATTATGTTATAACGTGCTCGATATTTATTCAATATCAAAAATTTATTCTTTTGCAGTCATGAATTTTGCATTTTATTAAGGATAAATTATTCAGTACGCTGTTCCGATTTAGCATTAGTAATTTATGATAATTTAATATAACTTACATTAATAATAATGTGTGTCCCACAATTACTGTAAAATACTTTAATATCGTATCCTGGAGATAAATTAGAGTCCAAAACCCTGAAACAAAAATGTCATAATAGTTTATGAATTATTAACAATTGGCTGCAATCATAGAATCGATGCGTTAATAGATAATTGCGTCCTTACATAAAAATATTAATTTGTTATTTGTTAAATGAAAAGATCTTTTTACTTAATAATTATTAAAAATTTCAAGTAATTTTATTTTATGTCAAATAATAAAAAACATTAGTAATAAATATAAAACATATTGTAGATAAAATGTAGATAAGCTATGAAAGATTGAAATAAAATTAATCGTCAAAACGATACGATTAAGAGATTATTAAAACGTTTTTATTAATTAAAATAGGTTAGTTGTAAAATTCTACTTGATCGTGCAATTTTTCTTATCCTTTTATTTAATTTTATACCATACATACATTAAAAAAATCTCTGAATATGGCTTTCTCTCTTACGCCAGTATATTTATGTAATATTTAATCCCGGAAAGATATAGAGAGGTCAAATGCAGACTTCAAATTCTACTAAAGAAATATATGAAAGGAAGGAAGGAAGGAAAAATAAGGTTACATACTTAAATATTAACATTTCTTTTCTAGGATATTTTATAAATGTTAATTTACTTGTATTTTGTATAAATACAATATATATTGTATATAAGTGTTCTTTCCAAACTTCGTCCAGATGTAAACACCATGAAGAAATCCAATAAAAATTTTATATTTCTTAAATATTAATAGTTCAATTTTATTTTCTTCTTCTTAGCTTTAATTTTTATTACTTGTTTTAGTAATAAAGAAACTTTAATTATTTATAACGTTTCAACTCGATACTATATATATATATATATATATATATATAAAATTGTCTCATTGTAAGTAATTATTATTAGTATATCATATTCTCATATTCGTTTCCTAAAAATTGTGTATGTATGGTATTCTAATGAGATACCAAAATATGTCAAAAAGTTATATAGATGTCGATACGTGAGCTCTCTATTCTATAAGCTTTATGCATTCTCGTATGCACGATACATCGATAGATGCACGTTTCAGAATTATATTAAAACTCATTTACTCTAGTCTACCTATCGTAAAATAATGGATATGTGAGATGTTATTATTTATCTGTAATATTATCATAATCTTAATTTGAAACACAATTTATCTATAATATATACAATTTATATATTATACATCTGATATATAATTTTTGACACATTTAATATTTTGAATTTAATAATTCTTTTAGAATTAATAACATATATAATGTCACCACCGAATTCTTGTTTAAGAAATTAAATAATTATACAATGACAATGATATACCATGGTATGACATTTGAAATTTCTTTCAGTAATCTATCAGCTAATTGATATAGGGTAAGTAATACCTAAGCGTAAGAAATAAAACAATAAAATTAATTCATTTTTGATTACAGCAACGAGTCATTTAAACCCGAAGCAAAAATTTTTTGATGATTATACAATGCATACAATTATCATTATAAAGTTCTAAATTGTAAAAAAAACTTTAAAGAAATCTATATATCGATCATCGTAAGACGGAAATTCACTCGTAAATATTCTGTACTCTAAATAGAACGTTTTAGAATTTGAGTATAGTTTTTATACATAGTTGTATAATTGAGGATTAAGCAGAAATTAATGTGTCATCTGAATTGTCATCAATAACAGATGAAAAATCGTTATGCGCAGTTCAAAGCCGGAATATATCAATTAATTTGTCACAATTCCATTTATCAACTTTGATCACTTTGTAATTTGAAAACTATTGTGATGCTTTTAATATTTTATTATCACGTTTTTCGATTCAAATCAATATATATATATATATATCTCCAGGATACACTATTAAATCATTTTACGATAATTATGACATCCTGAAAGAAGAAGGATATATTTTTATTAATATATGTATATTTTTTCATATTTGATATATAATAATAAATTGAATATGCATTGATAGAATAACATAATTTGACATTGCAATGTTCTTTTCATATTTTGTACCACCAAACTGTAGTCTGGAACATTTTCTTAGCTCGCGGGTTTAATACTATGGCTAACTTAGTGGATGAAACCGCGTGCTGGTCGGACGGACGCATTAACTCCGCTACTTCGAAAATTCCAACTTCCGTGCGCATGAGAGAGGACGATGCGAAGGATTACAATGGAACGCATCTTCTTAGCTCTCGAAAGTCCTTCCGGCGTTTCTGCGTCGAGATGTTGTAGAGTGAAACTGTATATTTTATCGAGATTTTAACGATCGAACAGTTTTCGCGCTAATTTAGTCGTCAATTTTCAAAACCGAGTGGCGAAAAATGATGTATCAGAAAAGTATAACAAAACACGGTTAAAATATTAAATCATATAACATTCTGTTATAGCAGATTACAAAAGAATTTCATCTCGGAAAAGAATTGTTCCAACAAAGCACACGGGGATTCGGAAAATTTTGTTAAAAGGAACGATATGAAAACCAAATCAGTTGTCCTCGTGATTCTGTTAATATCCGCACTGTTCAAATTAAAGCATGTATAATTATCAGAGATTATATTTGCTACATTAATTTTACTTTGCCATTATTCATAATATGTAACGTAAATACTTAATGAATATTATACATTTCTAAATACGTTTCACATCCGCACATAGCGGACCGAAACCATCATATTACTCAATTATTTCCTACACAGATTGATTCTATAGTACTTGGATTGGATTATAACTCTTCTTTAAATCAAGATAGAAAAAGTGGTAAAGTAGAAAAATATTTCACCATTTAATTATCTACTATTCTATGATCATATATTTTCAAATAATGAATCAATGTGGGCTTGGAAAATACAATTCTTTCATCCCCCCCCATTTTTTAAATGAAATTATATATTTTTTTCATTCTAAATCGATTCTTTTCATTATGCATATAAAAGTATCAGAGTAGAGTAATCGGAAAAAAGTCAATACTTCGTCAAATATTTTTGAAGGCTAATGTGTACTTTGCAGGAATTTAGTTTGAAAAGTAACTTAAAAGAACAAATTACAACTGGTCTAATGTAAATAGTGACCAACTTGATAAAGTTATTAAAAGATTTTTTCAAAAACTGCTTAAAAAAATAACTAAAATATCACAGTGATACATTCGAATACTTAATGTAATAAAGTAACTTTATAATATAAAAATGTAATATCTAGTAAAGTATTGATGATTACCTTATCCTATTTTTATACGCATAGATAATAAAGAGAAGAATCGATTTGCTAATTAAAAGGCTAGCTAAAAAAGTATGTCATTTATTTTTAAAAAATGATATTTTTTAAAAAGTGGATCTGACAAGCATATCGGTACATTATATGAAAAAATATCGGTAATAATCACAGAATAGTAGATCATAATTGAAAATTTTTTTTATCACCAGTCACTCACAATTATTGTACTAGAAATATCCTGAATACTAAAATTATATTGTTTCCATTAATTGAAGGACAACCTAAAAAAAAAAGATCTCTTTCGCTACTTAAGAATCTGATCGATGCAATTTCTTTTTAAACGGTATTCTCCATTACCGATGTGACACGAGCTTTTTTTTTATCATAGTTTCAGTCGCGATGAGACAGTTTTCGTTAAATTCACCAAAACGTCCGTTATTAGAAGGAAAGGTAAAAAAGCGCTGAAAGAAATTGACGCGCCACAATAACAGTTTCGAGTGTGGCCCATTACGAGCCCATAATTGTCCCCCGGGGCTATAATAGAATGAGTATAATGGTAGCTATAACAGTTGGCATATACCGCCAATTCTATCCAATGAAGAATGAAGCGTGAGAGATCGAGAGAGAGGATATCGTTCGCGCGCGGCCCGGCACGTGCCCCGATCCATTCCGTTAGCAAGCCAGCCAGCCCTTCATATTTGCACAGGAATAACCTTGCAGGAAAGAATAACTCTCACCGACTATCAGTACGAATCGCGCGATGAATGAACCATTTTGCTAAGCACTCGTGCGCGCCGATTTCCGTCGCGATAGAAGATTCGAGGTAAAACGGGACTCGAGCGTCACATTTTTCGGCAAAATTCTTTTTCCTCGATAAAGAGATACGTTGGGCCATTAAAAGACTATTATGAGAACATTTGACGACCAGAAAAGTAAATTATATTGTTACACAGTCGAAAAATTTGTATTAAATTTAACACATTCACGTGTCCCAAATTTTTGTGTTAATTTGACAAGAATTTAACACAAGATGAATATGTTGGAAACTAACGAAAATATATGTAAAAGTTAACACAAAAAATTGAGATACAATTTGTAAGCAATTTGTAAGAGTATATTTTTTCAGTAAAATTAACATTTATAATATGTATTAAATTAACATTTTATCTTATAATTTACGTTTTTAAATTATACATTATTTTTATTTGTTACTCATAAATTGTTCTTTTAATACTGAGAGAGAGAGAGAGAGAGAGAGAGAGAGAGAGAGAGAGAGGAATTTAATACAAAATATTTAAATAACATAATTACGTTAAATTAATACGCGGATATGATACAAATTCAACACAAAAATTTCAATAAGGACTGATTTTAACATAAATATAAAATGTTTTTTCTGCATATGTATCAAGTTATATTATATTGTGTTATATGTTATTATATTATATATATTAGATAGAATTTAAAATTATATCGGCTACTCAACCGTAAACGGAAATTCATAAATAAACTCTACGTTGAAAATTACTGCATCGAGATCATTTTAAAGCAATTTATATTATTATTTAATGAGAGACACGACTCAAGCGGAATTATATAAATCAACGAGTGAAATTAGGCAGAAGGACTAAATCCGCGGTAGCAGAAAGCAACGCCGAGACAAGAATGTTTCGGACAAGGTGTTGTTTGCGATTCCTTTTCAGGCACGTTTACGACGAAAAGAGGGAATTTCTAACGTCCGTCCATTTACTCGCGTGTGATCCAAAGAGTATCCGGTAGAAAACACCCCAACTCGAAGCTAGCTGGCTGGTTGCTTGGGCGGAGAGACGACGAAAGAGATACGAAGTAAAACGTAAAATCACGCCGATCTCATTCGCCTCTTTCCTTTACGCCGAGCTGTAATGCGGCGTTGCCATTTCCCAAGGAATCGGTCCAAACGCCAAGACCGTCCACGATCGTATTTTCGTCAGAGTTGATGTTTCAACATATTATCGAGTGGGAAGAAAGAGAGGGAAAGAAGTCGATCGTAAGAAAATAACGAGACTATCTTGCACACGAGGTAATGGCATTCGACTCAGAATTTGCGTACGTTTGCACATCCCCCTAATCCTGCTTGCCTTTACTTCTCGCTTCGAGTCACTTGGTGTTCGTAGGGATATCTACTGAATTAAGATACCGAGACGATGCTGCCGCGGTACGATATATAATTAAATCTTCTTGCATCCCGCGAGACGAACGTGACACGACGTGTTTCTTCCTCTCAGTGAAACGCACGGCAATTTTTTATAATCAGCAGTAAATATATTGCGAGACGCGCATTCCCTTGATGCTATCTTTCCTCTCGAAATGGCGATTTTCACTCGCCGAGCGAGCGAGCGACAAATTATCGCGCCATCCAATTCATTGATCGTCGAAGCAACTGATATTTCGATTTAAAAAATTCTCTACACTCAATTTTTGATATTACATATATTTCCTGGCTTTTTAATTTAGAATAGGGATGTTTATCGCTATCGATAATATCGAATATTCTTCTTTGAAGGCCTATCTAATCAAAACTTACATAGCTACAGTGCATAAAAAATCGACGGGAAAGGTCAATGACCTTGCCCTCAAGCAGGTCAAGGTCAAGGTCAGTTGGAGGTCATCTGAGGCTGGCTGTGTAAAGGGAAAGTTTTACCATATTTTTACTCAATATTAACAAATTTAATTTAGAACTTGTGTTTCAAAACCGACAAATAATCGGCGCGCAGTCTGTTCGAACTGAAAAATTATAAGCTTCATACACAAATATTACTAATCCTCACAACTGACATGAGTTTACCCATTTAATTTTCCAAAGCTAACAATGGATCTATTAAACCCATTCAATTATAAATTTCTTTGCCAAAAATATCGAACAATTTTTTTTTCTTTATATTACATATATCATCAGCAAAGATTATTTTTATTCAGACATACTTAGTCCTTTCTCTACAAGATCTAGGTCTTTTTTACAAGTGCACTCTCAAATTTCTCCGAAATAAAGGAGGAGAAGTTCGATCTCTCCTAAAATATCTTGTTAAAAAACTATTCAGTAATGTAACAGTAAAAGAACAAATTGCAGATACAGACGGAGGAAATAAAAATATGATTCAAATTGAAGGTTAATATTTATTTTTTATATTTTAGTTTTCAGTTCCTTGAAATTAATTAGTGCCTTTTAATTAGCATAAATTAAATGGATTTTATAAACTCAGCGTTAGTAACTACACCTATATTAGAAATTTTAGAGTCAGCTCTGAAGGGTCCAAGATCCGTTTAACTAGATATAACCTCTTTCGCTCGTGTTAAAAAGTCTTATCGAAGAAACCGAGACTATCAAGTCAATATTAATATAACGACGACTGCCTTTCTAATGGTACGATTTATTAACGGATGTTAGCGTTGAAAATTGTACTTTGATATTCAGGACTCTTAGCAAGAAGCAAGTTGCATCGACCAGCTTGATTAACCTGATTCTGTTATGCTCGGACAACTCTCATTATATTATCTTGGATTACAGTATTATCAATAGACGTATTAGAGCTGGGTTGAGGAGTGCTGGCCAGTAAGGTAACTTGTACGTACTTAATTAAACAGTTACCTTATAGTCCTGACATGACATCGATAGATGAGATCGATATTGAGAATATTTTGTTTCCGTTTTTTAATATTATATAGAACAATATATTGAATCGAAGCGCATTTTATATGTATATCGCAAAATAGACGTTTGGAAATTGCACATAAATCGATTAACAGTCAGGCAACCAGCACAAAAAGAATCATACTGTAATCGCCCAACTTTTTTACTACCGTCTCGGCCGCTGCTCTCGTTTTTCTCACATTACGTAAGATAGAGCCGGAGCGGACTGCGAAGCGGCTGCTCAAAATACAGTAAATTTGTAAGTCGTCCGAGGCAAGCGCCGGCAACTTATTTCAGTCGTTTCATTAGCGTTTAGAAGGCAAGACAACTTTAAGAAACGACGACGACGTCGCCGCGGCAGCTTTTTAATCGTGTCTTTTGGTAAAAAGCACGGTAAAGAGCAAACGGTAACGCCGTGAAACAACTCACGTTAGACCGTTAAATGTCTGTATTTAATTTTCAAGACACAATGAGAAGAAAAAGTTTTTTTAAAGAATTTTTCTGTATTCTTACGATGACCGCAAAATCTGTTTAAAGTCTCCTATCATAAACAGAAAAGAAACCTTTAAAGGGTATATTGATCTAAAGATTCTTGAGATTCAAAATCAAGCGAAAAATGTAAAGAGCAAATAGAGCGCAATTAGTAGAGCATAAAATTAAATTGTCAAATCTATTCTTATTTAAAAAAAAATCTGTTCTTATTTAAAAATATATACATATAATAATTCAGGTGCTCTATCTCAAACCGTCTTCAGAGTAATTATAATACAATGTACCTTATTTTTACATAGAAAGGACGCGGTTTTGAAATATCTAAAAATTAGGTAGATGCAGATCTGAAAGTAATTTTACCATTTAGAATTTATTTTTACCTATACTTAAAAATCGAGAAATTGAAAATGTAATATATAACACAGAAAGAACGGTTTTGTTGTAGTAGTAGATACCTAAAAATTTAGTTTACAAATCTGAAAATAATTTTATTGGACCTCAAACTGATTGCTAAAATAAAAAAATTTTTTGCAACATATGCTTGAGTTTCCTATATAATTATTTTGGTCCAATAAAATTATTTTTAGATTTGTATCTAATAGCTAAATTTTTAGATACTTCAGCAAAACCGTTCTTTCCATACATACATTTTGAATTCCAATAAAATTATTTTTAGATTTGTATCTGATAGCTAAATTTTTAGATACTTCAGCAAAACCGTTCTTTCCATACATACATTTTGCAGTTTCTCGATCTCCAAATAAGTACTCTCTAAAAGTGAATCAGTAAAGTGCTACTATACTTATAACTGATGTAATCATCAGTGAATTTACTGTTTTTGACTAAAGGCCCCTCTACAGTACAGTAGTAAGCTTGGTTTAAGAAGTAAGAGTAAGAAATAAAATTAGTTTATTTCACTTACACCTACATCTACACCTACTTTAAACTCTTACACCTACTCTTATGTGTTAAACCAAGCTTACTACGTGTATTGTAGATGGGCCTTAATACTTAATACACTGATTCACTCTTAGAGGTTATGATTTTCTGTATATTTAATTTACAGAAATCATATAATACCACTAAATAATACACTGATTCACTTTTAAATTATTAAAGCGAATAAGAGGTTGAAGATCAATATTCTAGAACATATTCTGCAAACTATCAATTTCACACAGTGGCACAGTTTTTAGCAAAAGTTATCTCCGTTCTGGATAGAGAACGAGATACAATAGATCGCGCTACAGCGACAATCAATTCAAGTTTGAAATCGCAGCGGAACGCTTCGGAAATGTAATCGTGAATGTTACATACGGCTCCGTCCACTCGTTCTCGCGCAAATATCATGGCCGAAACGATACGAAAAGGCGTCGGCGCGGCGGGACGAACACGGACGTAGAGGAATGCTTTTTCGCTAACGGTAATAGCGATGTGTCCGTCTTCGGGGGCATTTTGTTTTCGTGAGAACATGCGAGCAAGTTTCCGCCATTATCCGACTTTTTATTCGGCCGGAATTAAGAACACAGATCATGCTAGACGACCATTATGTAACTTTCGCGTTATCGTCCCGTTTGCCATCCCAGTTTCTTTCGGAATTAAGAAAACCAAGACGCAAAGCAGAGGTTGTCACCGTGAGAGCGCGACCACGAGTTCTCTAGGACGGCAACTTTTAAGCTCGCATAATTTTTTTAAGCAGCCCACCTCGCGTAAGTGCAGTGCCGCGCCTAACATCGTGCAATTTTATCGACGTGTCAACGTTAGGTCAACCCTCGTAAGTTGCCGCGCCTTAAACTTATGAGCAATACGTTTTCTCGTGTCGATAAGACACAATCTAGATATTCCTTCACTCCCATCGCAACGGCCGCGGCCGTTTTTGTACAAAATTGTCACTTGGTAATAAAGAAAATTAGGGTAGACGTCAACGGTAAACGTTTTAATCGATAAATATGCGACAGAAATAACATCTACTTTGATTCAGCGCTCAAGTTTAATTGTCCAGCAGTTTATTCTCCAAACGATATCATTTACTGGTCACGCGACGTGTACATTTATCGGAGATACGAAATGCTGCATGGAAATTAGTTTACGCGCCGAGTGATATAAGTGCAATAATTGTCCCTACAATAATTTAAATCCCACCCGAATGTAAATCGCGGAATAAATACATTATCGCCGGCGCGGTGCATTCGTTATTACGTTCATGAATTAAACGACGAATGAATTACAATGATCGTGGGCTTTCGGCGTTATCGTTTCGTTCTGACAGGTTGAGCCCTCAGCGGCGAAATCACGGCATCGAGAAATGTACATAGATGATAGAGCGAGCGAGAGAGAGAGAGGGGGGGGGGGATGAAGGGTCGATCCGTACGCGGAAACGCTGCTGCGCCTGGATTCATGATTTCTTAAATAGCTCGCAGTAAGTGCCTGGCAATTCGCTTCATTTACATCGTCAACACGTAAACGATGCAAGCGAGCAGCGAGCAACGGAATTAATGCGTACCTTTTGCGACAGCGTTTCTGTCTCACCCTTTCTCTTCTTCTCTTCCGGGGGCGACGAGAGCACGACCTCCGATAAAATTATATCCGCAGGAGAGACATTTTCGCTAATTAGTTAATTGAGCCGAAACCGCCGCGTTACCTTTTGATTTTTATTGAAAATTCATCCATAAATGGCAACTGGTTTGATTACAGACGTTACTAACCTTCCCCCCCCCCTCCCTACCTCCCATGCGTGTTATTACTTTAAAAACGATTTAATTCAATATTTGATATCGTGTGTACAGAACTTTTCGCAATATTATTTCGTTTGTTTGTTTCATATCAATTAACAAACGCTGGCTAAAAAAGATGAAAGCGGCGTGGCCAGAACGAGAGTATGCGGATGCGAATTGTGAATCAGGACAGATAAATTTCCGGATAAAATAGCTATTCACTTTATACTCTTTTTTTTTCATCATACGAGTTTCCATGCGCGAGTTTCACTTTTTTTCTTAATTAGTTTAACAGTACCTCTGTGTAGTCCGACTTAATGAAAATGTTTCAATTTGAAGATTGGCTGTAATTAAAAAATTCATTATACGTTTTTTTTTAATTCGCTGCTGAAAACGTTTTCTCGCTTTCGCGATTCGATTCTAAATGTAGCAAAATTTCAAGAGGCGGAAAAAATCGATGCTAAAACTTTTATTGGCTCGCGTGTTAATTTTGATACGAGCCAACCAGATGGATACGATGCGCATAAAAATTGCCCCAGACGATAACCATCTAACTTTCATGCCGACCGTCGTACCCGTCCGCGTCCCGTTTCCCCATGTGCGGTGGACATCATCGACGTAAAAGCGACAAGAGAAGAACGAGAGGGAGGAGACGTCGACATACATATCTTTGATTACCCGTTACATTTTTTATGTCACGTGTCTGCGCACAAGCTGAGTAAGGAGGAAAAAAAACGTTTGCACAATATTAAATAATATATTTCTTTCCAGCAGTGGTGGATTATGTATCGCGATTTTGAAAAGGTTTCAAACGGAATTTTATATGTTGGACGAATAGTGGTAAAAATTAAATTTCTATTAAAGTAAGAGGATAATACGAGTTGAGGCTCTTCCTCTCACTTTATATACAATAAAAATCTTGTCTGCTCTTTTATTGATTTTTTTTTAGGTGCGACACAGAATGCCGGTGTCTCAAGATATCTTGATCCGCGCTGGTATTCCGGGATTCGCGTCTGAATAACGTATTTGCAAGGACGAGCTCGGAAGCAAATCGCGTATAGGGCGATTTCTATACGGAGTGGAGCGGAGCAGAGGAGAGAAACGACTAAATTCGGCTAGTCGGCTAAAAATTCAAATCGTCTGAATGCTAAGCATCCGAGAGCTTATCTGCTCGCTAGACTGCGGAATTAAGATCGATATGCGGGATCGTTCCGTCTGGCAGCGGGGGCCCCGCAGCGTTTCTTGTAGAGCCCCACGGTAATGTCGGTCGAAGAGTTACAACGCCGCCTGGCACCGTCGAAAGCAGCAGCACCAGCATCTCGGAACGTGAAGGAAATTCCTCAACCCTGCTGTCTGCCTGCATTTTTTACGTCTTATATTTATGTAATATTTATCAGCGCAAATTTCTATCCGCAACCTGAGCGACATTATATCGACCCAACAAAGTAGACGCCAAAATTTCTTCGTTATATCACGCAAAAAAATATTTTGCTGCTCCAGCTAGAATTATAGCTGTTTTTTGTATCTGATAGAAAATTATGTATTATACGCATAGAATTTATAGCACAAATCTAAATTCTATCTCTGTCATGTATATGATTAGATACAATACATATCCAATATCGCAGTACTTGCTAGAAATTTATCTATTTTAGCTATTTTTCGTACTTAGATAATTTTCGTTATAATTCCAAGATCACTTTTTTGAGTGATTCTAGCTATAGAATATAAATTATACAATAATAGATTATTAATAGATTGTTAATTAATACATTGTTGATACATTCGGTATTTTTTATTCTATCTAAATTTTTATTATATAAATTTTTATTCTATATAAATAAATCGATCTGTAACAGCATGCATGTTTTGCTATCACGTCTTTATATTTGCTACAGCAGCAAATCCTTTGTACGTATTAGCAAATTCATTAGATATTATCGCTAATGCAATTTCAGCTAATTAGCCGTAAACCAGTAACATTTTTTTTACGTCGGATTTTTATCGAGGAAACAGATGAAACACATTTGAATTTCAGTTATTATAGATTGTCCATTTTAAGTATGACACTGAACAACAAATTTTAATCAACGTTTTGTTTCAACAATAAGTAATAGGTGTTGTAAAGATTTTCATATTGAAAAAGGATATGCTTTTCAAAAAATTTCATTATACCCGTCAATTTTTAGAAACTCCGTTTTTTAATTTCTTATATAATATATGTAATATAGCTATAAAAAATTTAAATATTTTTTTATAATACATAAAAATAAATGTAATGATATCTTGTATTATTTACGTAATGTTAAATGATATAAAATAATATTTGTTAGGAATATTAATATAAAAAAAAAATTACGCTGATTTACAAGAATTCTGTTCCTCAGTCTCTGTATTCAAATCTGAATGGGCAATTCTTATGTATTTTACTCGGTAAAGTAAAAGAAAATATTATAAACTGTTTTTAGAGTTTTTTTCAAAAATAAAGTTCGTGATTTTTATCAAAATCTGTAAAAGATGGAACTGTTTTAATGTTATATTATTTTTCAGCAAATAAAGATTAGATGAGAAACAGATGTCTTATCTAAAAATCAATGCAATTAATAGAGTTCTCTAAATTTTGCCTTACTCTTTCTTTTTATTGGTTCTTTTATGTCGATTCATATTATTCCAAACATATTAATTATAATTAATTAATATAATAATTTTATAATAACATTAATTATAAAGTTTCATTATAAAGGTTCACTAATACTGATAATACATACATTGCATGCTTACTACACAAACCGATCCGTTTTCTCTTTTGTGAAAGTATCCTAACCGTAATCCACTTCGAAGCTGTCAGAAATTTGAGAACTTTACAGAGTTATCCATCCATAAATGGAGATCCAAATGCAAGCGATCTATTGTAATTACCATCGCCTGTTTCGAACTTCCGGTTAATCCACTCCACGGCAATCATTTCATCAAATGGTTTTCGAATATCGATTCGATTGGCGCTCATTTTACAGGATATAAAACCGACACGTTTGTACTGGGCAATTTTCGATTGCTATATAATGAACCTCGTCTCTAATTCGGCGTTCATACACGTTACTTGCATTTCAATGCGCATAATTAAACGCGGAAATCGCCGAATGACGGACAAGTGCGACGGGTGGCAAAGAGAGAAAAAAATAAATAAAAAAAAAAACGCCGAAGCGTCAACAGGTCGTCATTCTCTCTTGTCTCGTTGGTAAATTCATTAAATCGCGTTTAATCAATTACGCACGTTCGACATCTTCTTCCGCTACTTTCCCGGCCAATTTGCGATCTCGTTTGATGAAACGGCAGATGTTTATTCGACGGCGAATCGACTACGCGACGATCCGGTAAATACGCGATGCATTTAATCGGTGCGCGCGTGCGATCCTTCCAAAAAGTTTCTTCCCCCTCGATGTTGATCCTGTTACCAGAGAGCTAGAGGATTAAGCACGATACACGGACGATTGCCTTACACGATCACCAAGTAACTTTCACGTTATCGTCTCATCCACTGGCCGTTTATCCTGTGCAGCTCAGCGCTGGTCGGCCAAAGAAGAACCGACCGGAGTGCGCCAAGGCGAGAAAGCTATCGAGTTACGGAAACTCCCGAGTGTGAAGGAAACTCTTTAATGTTTTCGCCGCGTTCTCTCGCCCTTTCCCGCTGCCGGGAATTTATTTAATCGACGCAATAGCGAAATGCACGTCTAACGAATTCCGCGAATGCGTTTTCATGTTTTACACAACACTTTAAATAGAAATCCGCAGTCCGATCGTTAGATGAATATTGAAATCTCTGCGATCAGCTTAGTCGTTTCCACTCTTTCGATTTCTCTCCTTCTCCTTAGCGTTTAATCGAGCGAAGAGAATGGGAAGCTATTTGTTGGAGTCTTAATATCGTCCAAAGATACATAATCAAATATTGAAAGAGTATATATATATATATGATATCCTACTTTTCGCGGGGATATTTTTCTTCTATTTCCGAGTAAATGATAGAAATGGTTGTTACAATTTTCATTTTGAGATGACCTCACTTTGTAGGTTTTCGCAGACGTATTATATCGTAGGATACATCTGCGTAACATTGAACGCGTTAAATAAAGCCAACAAAATACTGATCGTCTAAAAACTTAGCGGCAGTTTATCGGATTACGAGATTCAATCCGATATACAGGAAATCATCTCGAACGATCATCGGTGGATCTTAACCGTGCCTCTAGCTTTATCCCTGCTTTTTTATATTGATAGAATTATGGAATAAAAAGGAAACACATAAAAAATAAGAAGAATATATAATCATATATTATATATACATAAGACATGTATATACATAAGACAAAAAAATTTGCGTTATAGAAATATCCTATTTACATAAGGAGAAGAAAGAGGGAGGGAGAGAGAGAGAGAGAGAGAGAGAGAGAGAGAGAGAGAGAGAGAGAAAGCAGCCAAGCGCGATAACTTCACAAATGCGAAAGAGATTCTATGATATCATGACGTGTATCTCGTGGCAACGAGAAACTATGCGAAACACTCTTCCATCTGCTTTATGTAACATGCAACTATGCGAAGAGCGCGACGAAGAGACGCGTCTGTGATTCGATCCTCGAATAACGTTTAACACTGGTGGTATACCGTTTGCCGTCAATATTATACTTTTGCACGGGAAATTTTCCAAGAGCTGGAAAACTGCTCGTCAAAATTAATTAGCAGATTCCGCATGTGTGTGACGTTGCCTGAAAAAAAGCTATTAAAAAGTCCTTACATCTAGGCAGCGGCCATCTTCTTTTTCCAAACAAAGCTATTTATATAGCGGTCCCTATTACCGCTGGAGATTAAAGAGCGCGAAGGCGCAATGGACAGACTGAAAAATGTAGGAATCTCTCAAGTAGAAACGGGATTACTCACGTTTAAAATTCCCCGACGGACAAAATCGCCGCCGCTTCGATCCTTCCAGAATTACAAGACCACCGGTTTTATTTGGACAAGTGCAAGAGAACTGTAAGAGGGCAGGCTAGATAGAAATACCGCAAAAGTCTATCAAATAACCAAGCGGAAGGTCTATCAAGTGACCTATTTGGAATTCGTTGGTGGTCGAAATGATCGCTCTGCATACTTGTGCCTTAAAGAATAACAGCAGAAGTTATTGCCTAAAAGTCGAATAATGCAAGATTGAAACAGAGAAAAAAATGTAAGAATCATTTATCATTTTGGCTTCAAAGCAACATTATGCTGACGCCTCATCTTTAAAAGTGCATCTTCCCCTATTTAATTTTATTCTGTATTTTACTTACGCTTTTCTTTTTTCTATTATTCGCACTTTAATAAATATTATTATTATTACTATATTCGTTTAAAATTAGCTGACATTGAAAAACTATCGTTTCAATTTTTGCAATTTTAAGAAAACTCAGAGATATTCGTATAAAATTATAACGGTTGAAAGTCGAATAAGAGCGGAATATAGGTGGAAAGATAAAATAATGTGTAAGTCAATCGAGAGAGTAAATTCGGGATTTTACGGCAACCGAGAATTCGAGCGAGCAGTGGAAATGACCGTTCGCTCTCGCTCGTCTCCGCGGTGTTAAATTACCGCCCTTATTTGGACAAGTACGAAAGATCTTCCGCGGATGCGAGACCGAAGGGATTTAACGCCAGGATCCCGTTACCGGGACAAAGGATTAAAGCTCGATGCACGGACGATCACCAACTAACTTTCGCCTTATCCTCCCATTTCCCGTTTCTCGCCGGCACTCGCCGTGGTAACGTGGCGGAGTGAGCGCAGGGGCGAGAAACCTGTCAAGTGCAATAACTCGAAATGCGAGAGAAATTCTTTCGCTATATACGGACCGTTCCTTCCCCGAGTGCGAGTGGCTGCACGAAACGCCCTTCCTCTTATTCTTTTTACGCCTTTTTTGACGTAACGCGTAGGAGAAGCCCATTACGCCGCACCACCGGCACCATTGCGAGCAAGTTGATACCGAGCTTATGGTTCAAATAAGGAATAATACTCATCCCGAGATTTCCCGAGTACCAGCGCTGTAGCTACATATCTCGAGTAGCTACACGTCGCAAAGACTGTGGCATACATTAATTACGTTCGTTAACATAATGCTGTTTCTTTTACTCGCGATTTAGCTCTGAAATTACCTTATATTGCAGGTTGTCACTGAAATAGTACCGTCATGTTGATTCTGTACTCATTATTTCGAGATCCATTATACGTAACATGAGATGAAAATTAGAAATAAAAGATTTAAAAAAGGTGTAATACTATGCCGACATAGACTACCCTCAACTATTTGTTAAGCGTTCTAAAATAGTATTCTTTTAAAGTGTTGAAATATTACATACTTTATTTTCGAATGCAATATAATGTGCTCTAGAGAAATATCTAAAGTCAATTGTACAATTGTATGTATAATATGACAGAAAACATCGTCAATGAGAGTCGAAATTATATATTAGAGACCTGTTATTTTATTTTAATTCAATCAGAGGAGAAATGAAGTAGATTTGATTTATAAATAAAATATATCTCGGATTCTCTCTCTGGCAAATGTCATTGGGCGGTCTTGCGGGACAATCGCGGGACGACGGACTCTCCTTACACTCTCCGGCCCAACAATGGACGTCGTTCGGGCCACTCGGAATTTCGGATTTATGGCGAGGAGCATATTCCATACGGCGGCGTCCAAGAAGCGTACGTACGCCCGCAATTCCCCCATAAATTCGAAAATCTCGAGAGTCGCGCCGGATACTCCCCGAGGGATCGCCGGTCGATCCTATTACCGGGCCACAGGATTAAGCCCGATGTACGGAAGATCGCCCCGGCGATCGCCAACTAACTTCCGCGTTATCCTCTCGTCCGCCGACCGTTTTTCCCGCAGCTGAGAGACCCGACATCGTGGTGGAAGCGCGGCGGGCGGTGGTACGGTGCAGCGCGGCACGGCGCGATGCGGTCGAAAGTGAGACGACGACGACGCGATACGCCGGACGCCACGAGTCCGAGAGGGACCGACGGCAGCTTCCGTCCGCGCTCCTCCGAGCGGAGCGTATTTCGCCAATTTCGTTAGCGCCCGCACGGACGCGCGAGCGCTCGCGCGCGCTCCCACCACCCTCTTTCGTGTACATTGCACGTACACACACACACACACACATATATATATATATATACACACGTACGCGTATACGACAAACGCATATACTCGCCAAGCGTGGAAGTGAGAAATGCGCGCGTACGTACGAGGAACGCACCGAGGGAGAGAGAGAGAGGGGGGGGGACGGTCCTCGCGCTAGAAAGAGAGAGATGGAAGATTTTGCAGCGATCATCGACTTGGAGAACAGCGCAGTCGCCCAGGAAGCAACTCGAACTCACTCACCCTGCCCTCTCCCTCCGTCCTTCTCCTCCTCTTCCTGCTCTCCCAAACCCCCTCGCGACCTACCCGATCGTTCCATCCTCCTCGCGCTCTTTCCACCCCGCGCTGCCAGGTGGTCTTCCGCCCTCCTCGAGCGCCGCCGCCACCATCGGCACAACCACCACCACCGCCAGAACCACTGCCATCACCTCTACCACCACCAGCACCACACTCAGCAGCGGTACCAGCAGCAGCAGCAGCAGCAGCAGCAGTAGCAGTAGCAGTAGCACTAGCAGCAGCAGCAGCAACAGCACTGCCGTTCGCTACCACCTCTTCGACTTTGTCGCGTCTCTCTCTCTTTCTCTCTCTCTTTTTCTCTCCCTCTCTTCCTCTGTCTCTCCTCTCCCTTTACCTCATACATCGGTGTGCGCACCCCCGTCCCCCTCGATCCGCCGCACCAACCCTCTCTCGCGCGCGCCTCGGCGCCTCGTCCTCCTCCGGTGCCGATGCCGCAGTACCGACTGCTTTCCGCGGAAGGTGGAAACCCGTGTAACGCAGCCGTATATAGATTTTCAATTAGTCAAGGGGCGGCCGTGGAGAAAATTATGTGTCGCGTGTCACCACAAGTCGCCGCAAGTACTTGAAACACTCGTCGCTGCCGCCGCCGCTGTCAACATCATACTCTTTGGATTTTACTACTTTTTACCGACACAATTCTCGTTTGCGCGCGCGAGTGGGAAGCCGCGTGCGTCTCTTGCGCGCGGGTATAACCGCGTTGCATCGCGCGCGTATTCTCTTTCGTTCGCTCGACTGGCCAACGTGGAAAGATCGATTTCCCACCGGCGACTCTCCAACGCATTCGAAACATTTGGGAAAAAAAAAGAATAAAAAAGCACGCGTACGAGTTCGCCGCGGCCGAGTGTTTACCAGGATCACGTTGTGGTCTCGGTCCTTCCCTCTTCTCCCATCCGTTCTGTGTGAGGAGCGATGACAACTCATCGCCAGTGACGACGGTTGCGGGAGTTAGGAGATAGGTCGATCTCCTTTACCTGCCGCCGTCGTGTTGCGCTGCGCCGCGCGCCGCGCCGAGCGCATCATCGTCGCGGAGCGTTCCCGGCGATCTTGGAGAATCAGGATCACTCGCGGAAACGAGGATGTTGCGCGCGGCCTTCGCCGTCCTACTGCCCCGGCTCCTCGTATTGTCGTCGCTGCTGATCCATTCAGGTACGCGATCGGTCATATTTCTCACAGATAAAGTATAAAGACAATATATTACACAGCGAGACGCGGATTGAGAAAGATAGATTTGTCGCGTCAAGTATACTCCAAAGCGGCACTCTGTTCTTCTCGATAAGTGTATACAAGTTTTACAATCGAATAAAGCGACGTTCTATTAAAGTCTCAGAGTGGATTCTTAGCGTCGAAATTTACGGAAGAACGAGAGAGAATAAGAAAGAGAGAGAGAGAGAGAGAGAGAGAGAGAGAGAGAGAGAGAGAGAATAGTAGTCAGTGTGCAAGTATCTAATAATAATTAATAAGAATAATAAGATATATGGTGAAAAATTTTAATCGTGAAAAAATTTTCAAACGTCCTTTACAAAAATGTAATATCGGAAGATGATTAATATTTATTTTGAGTATCAAAAGTTCAATGATTTTAATATTCAAAATAAATATTCACTCTATATGTATACCTACAGAGAAGGAACGCTTTTACTTAAATATTTAAAAAGTTAGCTCAAGTATCCAATAATTATGTAGGGAACTCGAGCATGATGAGCTATCTGCAAAAAAAATTGACATTCGGACACCAGCTTAAATGAACGTCTTATAGATAATTATTTCGATAATACGATAAAATTCTTTACAAATCTGTATCTAGTCTAGCTATATTTTTAGATACCTAATTTTTGTTCTTTCCGTGTACTTTTCAATATCTATTAAATTGCCCAGTATTATTTTTCCCAAATTGTATTTCTATAAAGGTATTTCTATAAATTTCTATAAATTTCTATAAATATACGAATTACAGAATTACATCATACGATTGAAATGATTTTCAATGGGGTTACATAAGATTTCATTACAAGTATAATATATTCTCTAATCGTAGAGAGGAAATGTAGTTACTATTGCGAATCAAAACGTTGACATGACAATAACCGAATCTACATGAATAAAGCCTTCGTAAGAGACATGGAAATCCATTTTTCGACACGCGTACGCGCATTTAACGTGCCAGGCATATTTTGATTGTCCGTCCAAGTTCAATAGCATGAATCGCTTCTGATTTGCGAGTTAAAGTGCCTGCCGTTCGAAAAATAATTTCGATGCGACGCAACGTATTGGCGGCATTCATTATATGACAAGTGAATTAGTAAATTAACGTACCCGCTAATGCCCGACGTCAATTTCGCAATTATCTTCAAATCGTCCGATTAAATCATCGAGGGAGAAGCACCGAATGTACATGTATACATCGACAAATGCATACCACGGCTCGTCTAGCTTGCTCGCGCGCGGCAAAATGCAACGTGACATGGAAGAATAAAAACCAGAAGAATAAAAGCTAGGCGAATAAAAGCTAGTACACAAAGCGCGCCATGCATTTATGTATATCCATGCAAAGCGCCGGGAATAACAATATCTAGTCGCGTACGAAAATACCGGGAGACCTCTTCGATCCACGATAAACAAAAATTCGCGAGTCGATATATAATTGAATTACATCCAAGTTATCGGCCGACAGAGAGAGAATCTCGAAGAATCAAATGGAATTTAAAACGGTTGCGTCTCGGTTTACACAGCGACGAGTTCGCGAATTATTATTTTCATTCAGCTCGAATAAATTGGAATAACAGTCAGCCAGAAAAATCGCCGAACTACTCTCTCTCGCACGAATCCGGACTTTTTTTTTCCCTTCGCATTATATCGTCCAATCGAAGCCGGACCGCGGTGTGTTTCGCTTCGAAATTAGTTCGTTGATTTAACTCCCCCCCCCCCCTCCGCATTTGGTATCGAACGCATTTTTAGCATCCACGACGAAACTTTGTTTTAAGTTCGTACTTAATTAAAACATTCGCCGTGCAATCGCGAGAGGCACGGCAGCCGTCTTTACCTATGGAAATAGTGAATTTGTGGAGTGTATAACTACTGTTTGCGAATCAGTCGAGATAATGGAACGGTCGGTGGCGGCTTCGAACAAACCATGGTCGTTCGGGAATTGCCCTTTCACCACGGTTCGCCGTACGCATCGATCGCCATAAACAAAATTTCGAGATTGTCACTAAAGAAATTACAAAATCTCTCCATGGCCATTTTCAGCCTTCGTTCGTCGTTCATCGAACTCACGACTGCTCTCTCAACGTTGAAATTAGTTCGCCACTTTAACCTCATTCTCTTTTGGCGCTTGTATTTTTAGCGTGTGTCGCACGAAAATTTAGTACCATCTGATATTTAATTAAAACACTCGATACTATCGCGACCGCGTCTTCGCGTATATGCAACGGTGAGTTTCGGAAAGCAACTAATCGTTTGTAAATCGATGGACGAGGGTAGAGGTAATGGGACGATCGACAGCTTCAAACAGCGATTATCGTTCGGAAATTACCCCCTTCAGCTCGCAACTATACATCGGCCATGCAGGCCGGAATAAACCCGCGATTTAGCGCGTCTTACCAGCCGGCTGGCTGCTAAGTGCGCATTGTCACGTGACGTTCGTACAAAGGTAATTAAGATTTCCGAGAACATTATTATACAAAAAACATGTATTTGTGTTAAAACCGGTTCTTATTAAAATTATTGTGTTGAATTATTAATATATCCATGTATTAATTTAACACAATGTGATTGCGTTATTTGAATATCTGCACGCAAACAAATATTTTGCTGCTCCAGCTAGAATTATCGCTGTTTTTTGTATCTGATAGGAAATTATGTACCATACACATAGAATTTATAGCACAAATCTAAATTCTATCTCTGTCATCTATATGATTAGATGCAATACATATCCAATATCGCAGTACTCGTTAGAATTTATCTATTTTATTTTAGTTAATTTTTCGTACTTAGATAATTTTTGCTATAACTGCAAGATCACTTTTTTGAGTGTGTTAAATTGATATTCAACATTTCTTAGTGTTAAAATAACATAATTTATGCGTAAATGAACGAATAATATAAAAATGTGTTTTGAAACGTAAGACAAATGAATAAAATACGCATGTTAATTTAATATATAATAAGTATTAATTTCACTGAAAATACATGTTATTTCTAACCGGCCATTGTCGTATATCTTGTTTTATTTGCAATATGCATATATATATATGCCGAGGTTATATTATCTTGAAGCGCGCCGATCTGCGTATTTGAACCGCGCGTTTGCAAATTATTATTATCGTGTTTGCGAGAATTAACATATCGCGGCTGCGCACACTTTTCGATGATACGCGTGGCCGGTTATCGGATGACTAGGCTATTCGTACAAATGTTTTCGCTACATTATACATTCTGAAATTTACATATCGGGTATATGTTCGCATGGAAGAAAATATCTCCCACCTTTTGATAACTATTTTAAAGATGAAAGTCGAACAAGTCTAATTTATTGACAAAACGACAGTAATATTTCATCGTAAAAAATAGAATATCATAAATATATATATAGGCTAAATAGGTATATACAGAATATGATATTCTCGAGTCAAAATAACAGGACGTCTGTTATTTATTACAACGACCCGATCTTCTAATTTCATCCGCTCCGAGAGCGAAAATCGAATATTTATAAATTAATCCTCATTTTATCCTTAAATCCACCACGAAGAATCTCCGCTCACGCGGAGAAAACGACCATTTGCGAAATCCCCTCTGAAATCCACGTAGAAGCGAGCCTAAAATAACGACGATATCGAAAAAAAAAAAATAGCTCGCTTTTGCATCCCCTAGCCAACAAGCGTCACGAATTATTCAAAGTATTTCATACCAAAGCGAATCGTGGAAATTTCATTCGTACAGCGGCGGCAGCGGAGAGAGAGAGGGGGGGGGAGAGAGAGAAAAAAAGTAAGCCATGCGTTTAACCCCCGCGTGCGCCTCGTTAAACACATAAATTCGCCTCGCATTAGCCCGAGCGGGCGACGTTGCGTAAAAACGTCAGGACGACCAATATCGCGGTACGACAATTAGAGAGCCCGAACTCTCGGGACACTCGCGGAGGAGCGTCGGTGCAGGCACTTGGCCATCGACCGGTCAACGCGAGCGGACCCGATTTCAAAGTTAAATCGAGTTTGAACTTTGAACCGCGATCGCGGCGTTGGAACCAAAACCCCCGATGGCAAAGTGTGTGTGGAGCTGAGAGTTAACGCGCGCTATCGCGGCTCGCCCGCGCCCGGTCGAAGCCGAAAGAACACGACTTCTCGCTTATCGTCGTCACTTCGCGGCCGGTGCGGCGTGGCGCGGCGGTTTCCTTTCCTTCGAGCATGACAATGACGACGGTCAAGTGTCTCGTCGAGGACGTTTTCCACCTGCACCTGCACCGGCACCGTAGCGCGGTTCTGCGTAAAGTAATCTACGTTACGACGTCTCGTACGAGGATTTTGTTCGGGATAGCGTCCGCGAAACTGTATTACAATGGATCGTTAACCCAAGTACCATAATTGGCTCAATTTCCAATAAAGCCCGGCGAACGGCAGAGGCTCGATACGGCTACGGCTCTTCGTTTAAATAAAACAATACCACGCACACTCTCTTTTCTCCCCTCTCGTCCCGTACCCTCTGGTTACCCCCCGCTCTGGCGAATCTCCATGCAAAACAGTAATCAAAGATACTACATTTTTTATTGCGCGTTCCGTGCGCAACGTAGCGCATAATTTAATATATAACGTTCGGCAAACTTAATTATGTTCTGACGAGATTTATTAGCTTGTCACACGAATGTCTCGTCATTCTTCTCGCACAACAGAATTCAATGATCTTCTTCCAAAATACAAAAATATAAAAATAGAAATTGATTCATGGATTACATGGATTTTTGTAATTTCACGCCAACACCGTGATACCCTTATAAAAGCACTCATAAAAGCTCTTATAAAAGCTCAGTTCCATCAAGTTTAAGAGAGAATTGATTAATAAATTCATTTATTTAATTTAATCCATTTTCTGTTATAGATGAATCTGACTTTATTCGAAACTCGATAAGATTAAATTTTATACTATTATCAATGTAAAATCTTGTTCAGCTGCGATAATCTCCATTTCTCGTGCTGAATGAATTTTCCCATCTATATTCTTTTTATTTGCTTTATCCAAAGGTGACGGTCGCATAAATCGATAACGGATGTCGTAGACAGGAGAGGGTGGACGGGCTTTGTTTAATAATTGTCTCATAATCTCGAATCTCCGCGGTACGTGATCACGCACGTCGCCGTACTCGCCGTTGTCGGAAGATAACAAAGCGAGCGCATATTATTTTTTTTTATTCGTGAGAAACGTATGTATATCGCAGACGCGCTGTTTCGCATGCGGCGAGTTTTAAAGCGAGAGCCCCCGCGCGTCGTTAAAATAAACAGAATCACTTGTCGGGGTAATTCTGCTCATCACTCTCTCCGCATGCGCCGTACAGGTTTACGATATGACCGTAAATAAATAAAAAGAATATAAATACATATATATCGCTCAAAAATTGTAATATATACTTTGATTTTATATATACATACATTATTTTTTTATTCAATTAAAAGAAACGTATATATTATATTTTTTTGTCACATTTAATAAAGAATAATAATATACACATTAATACTTTGTGATGGTTTTGAAAGGCTTTTATTTATTGATTTATTAATTAGAACTTAAATTGATTTATTTGTTCAATTAAAGGAGCTAAGGATATATGTATATGTATAGGATGGTTCTTAAGTATTCTAAAAGACTTCAAGGGGTGATTTCTCCCATTAATTCAAGACGAAAAGTTCATACGACTATATATGTCCGAAACGGCTTCAAAGAGATACTCGCTTATTCATAAATCCTCCTAAGTGAATAAAAAAATAATGTATGGCCCAAAAAAATGAGCTTTCATGTCTTTAAAATTTATACAAAATTTCATCAAACTAACCTGAGTGGTTTTTGAAATTTTTGGAAAAAACGAATTTTCCTTCAACTTTAACATCCAGTGCAGTATCTTTGAAACTAAGCCATTTCGAACATAAACTAAGTTATGTGGAGTTTTCTCTCTCTCGTCGTGAATTAAAATGTGAAAAACACTCCTTAAAATCTTTTAGAATACTTAAAATATATATATATATACATAAATGAAAAAAGAAAAGAGATATGATATATCAAACATGGATGTGTGTCCGTTTTCCAGTTCGATCCTCGCTCTCTGTGCTCGACAATATGGCGCGTAACACGCGCTTAACGCTCGACTCGCGGTGCGACTACACTTTTTGCGTATTTTTTCCAGTTTTCGGGTTTATTTTACGGCTGGGGCAATTTGCCTCCAGAAGGTAGTAAATTCTTTTATCTGTCCGGACATTCTGTCCTATCCCCGCTACCTCTAATTTCATATTATTTGAGCGCGGAAACCGCGAAAAAATATTGTGATGCCCCAGATAAGGAGTGCATATACCGTTTAACACGCCCATTTGCTCGAATGATTAACACTCTCGTATCTACGTGTCCCCTCGCAGACGTTTTCTACTTTTTGTGATGTAAATATATAATTTTATAGTCGCTATTCCAGCTCATGCCCATATTATGAGTCTTGATTTAAGTTACTTTTTTGACATCTCGACATTGCGGTTAAGTGCAATAATAAAATAAAACGACAGCGAAAAATTATTCAATCTCGAAATCGAATTTTCAAGCGTTGTAAAAAAGAAAATATATCTTGAGATTTACAATCTCGAATTTATAGGACAGGGTGGATTTTTTTTTTTTTTCGTTCATAGGACTATTTCGCAGCTAGTGATAACGTTTATATTTTCAAATAACATATACTTAAACACCAAATATTTAACATTTCAAGATTGTACTTACATTTTTAAGAAGCAGTCGTGTTTGAATAATATAATTGTATGCACGCAAAGGAAATAGTTTGCTACCATGTTGAAGATTTTGTGGTCGAAAATAAATACATCATCATTTCTATGGATATTTCAATAGTAAAATCTTTATATATTTAAGCCATAATTTTTGTACATGAGCGAATTTTATAATAAAAATTATATTGAATATTCATTAGAATTTTAAGATGGTAGTGTAAAAGTTACCTCTAATAATGTAAATTATTTTCTTGCATTATTCGTTTTTTGGGAAAATTCTCCTTAATGAGAATAACCCCACTGATTTTGATATATGTACATTTTGCATTAGTTAAGATATTTATGTTTTTCTCTGTTGTATGTTAATTTTTATGTTTACAAGAGGTTACATTATGTTTGAATAAATAAATATGTTTGAAATGTAATTGGATATGTGAGACATTTTTCTGTTAATTTTCATATCACTTTAAAGTTGATAGAGAAAAAGAGAGAGAGAGAGAGAGAGAGAGAGAGAGAGCTCCACCCTATCCTATCATCTATAAAAAGATAATGTACGTAACGCGTATACTGTAGTATTTTCGTATACGATATTTTTCGAGCATGAGACCTCCAGAAAGTCTATGAAATCGTGTAAAAACATTTTACAATCAATAGCCTCTTCCTCAATAAATAAAAAATAAAGATTGATACATGTATCGAATATAATTATTATTGCGCGAATGTTTTGTCCGTCTATAGTTCGAGATTCTCGTTCATAGACAGTGATGAGGCATTGCGTGGCGTAACTTGTTCCTTTTCGCGGGCCATTAATTACATACGCGAAGCAAATCTATCGGAAAGCATTATCATCGTGGCATGTCAAAATTATGTACTTACCCGGGCATCCCGCTGTTCGCGGTGCTACGCCGTGATTAATTACGGCAACTCGATCGCGTTTTATCACTTTTTACGCTTGTCAGGAAGCGTTATATCGTGTAACATTATACGAAGCGTCCGGATTCGACTAAGGCCACTGATGAAACGCGTAATCATGCCTTCTTTACACTCATACTGTTACCCGAGTGAGTAATTAATAGATGAGACTTTTTTTTTCTCCGATGGAGATGCAGAAGCAGATTCGGAGTCCTTGGCAAAAATAAAAATTGGAACGTAAGTCAAATGTAAAAAGAGAGAAACAAAAGCGTAATCGAAGCTTCTAAATGATGAAAATTAAAACAACGATCGAAATGTAAAAAAAAGTATTTACGCTTCTTATGTCTCGTTGTTTCAATTTCCGCCTTCTAGAAGCTTCGTTTCAAATCTACCACTCTCTTTTTATATTTGATTTACTCGATTCGACTTACGCTCCGATTTTTATTTTCGAGGAATGGAGCCCCTTTCTTGCCCAGACATTTACTTAATATACAAATATGCAAACAATGTACAATCAGAGATGGTCAAAATGGAGTCCAAATCTATTTAAAATAGGAAAATAGTTGTATGTGTGGCTGACACCACACAACGCAGACGTGATTAATACGGACATGGGCTCATTCTTATGGTAGCCTAACAGCTGCCGCGCGATGAGCGATATTCAATGGAGTCCATAGATTGTTTAAAAAAGCTATGTACTTGTTGGATATCGCACGTCGAGTGCGACGTTAATCACGCTAGTCTGCTAAAATTATTAGTGCCAACGTATAAATGTATTTTAAATAGAAAATAGCTTGTAAAAATCATTTAAATGGAAATGTAAAATAGTTTCTGAAAAAATGTATTTTAAATGCATCTATTTCAAATAATTCCCATCTCTATGTACAATAGTATTCAAATTACAATGCTAGATAAAATTCAATTCTTTTATAATGTCAAAGATATTTGTATGATTTATTTCATTTAGTAACTTTTAATAAACAATGAGCGCTATCTAAAATCTTTTGATTGTTACTTATAATTAGGCAGATATCATCAAGTCATAACGTTGACAGCATATCGTTTTCTTACTTCAAAAGTGATATAAGTAAAAAAAACGCAATCTTCGAATTACTATCATGAATGAGTTAAGTAAACATTACCCTGTGTCAACATTAAAAGTAAACTAACTTAACTTCATAAAAAATTGTTAAAATCACACCTTAAAAAAGCGGTAGTCTCTTAGGATTGTGAAACGAACATGACAAAAATGACATTTGATCTTGTCAGGAATATGTTCCTCTTGCCGATATTATTTGGTTATAAAATTCTCTGCCAAGATGAAAGAGAATTTTTCCCCTTTTCCGGGAAACTTGATCTTTCTTGAAAGAATTGTGGCACTTTTGAAGTAAAGGATAAATATGTCAAAGCAAGGTCGTTGGAATTGAATGTTATATTACTAAATAATTACATGTTATACTGTGTAATTTTATACGAAACATTCGGACTCGACAATATCTGCCAATGAAACGCGTAATTACGTTTTCTTGTCACTCATATTGTTATACTTGAGAAATCGATTTACCTTTTATATTCTGCATCATTTTCCTCTTTTATATTCATCGTTTGCCGTAATTTTGACTTACGCCGTTTTCGAGACGTCTGTATTGTATTCTCACAACGCGTATCCATTCGTACACGGATGGCTGACTTTAGTAGATTCTTTTCCTCAGTTGAGCCCTTATTACACGGGAAATTCCAATATTTGTGTGCTTGAACAGGGAAAACAGCGTGCACGGTCGCGGAGCCACGCTAACATAGCGCGAGCGAGCGAGCAGATAAAATAATAAGCAACGAACGCGCAATTCCTCCTCTTTTCTTCCTTTCTTTCTTCCTTCCTCTTCTACCTACGAGATCCGACTGATATACATACGTCGGATTTTCTTCTATTACGAGATCACAAGTCGCAAAGAATTTACCGGATGACAAAAAAGTTTGGCCACAAAATTTTGTGTGTTTAGCAAATCATTTTCCAGATTACCGTTAACAATTTTGATATCAAACTAGCGACAAATAATGTCAGTTTGCTATCTAAGTAATAATGTACATTTAAAAAAAAACAAATTCTGTGAAGAAAGTGTTAGTTACATCTTATTAAATGCCAAAAAAACTTTACACCAAAAGATTTCAAATCCAAGTAGCAAGCTAACGTGATTTGTCGTCATTTTTACTATAAAAGTTTTATTGTTTATACCAAATCATCTTTCAGTACTTATACAGCATTTTTCAAGAGATATCCTCTGAACGTTTTTAAAGACGTTCCTTGAAAGTCTGTGCTGTGTGTATGTTTATTTATGGGTAAAGTAACACACATATATTAAAAAAAACAAAGTGTGGAGTATTGGTTATATTTCTTATTAAATATTTAAAAAATTCTGTACAAACTTTATACAGAAAAATTTTCATCAGTGAATTGAAGATCGCTGTACTGGATGCTTGGGAGAATGTATAATTATACCATCGTTGCAACGTTTTGCGTTCCTGAAGCGTTCCTTAAAACTACTGACTAAAGGTGACCATAATGATTTTAGTAAATATTTAATAAGATATATCTAACAGTCCAAAGTTTGCTTTTTTTTAAATATACGTTACTAATGATTTGATAAACACAAAATTTTGTGGCCAAACTTTTTCGTCATCCTACAATCTGTGTATGGCTATGACACTAATAGGTATACCTACACGCTAGATATTAAAACAATCACACGCTCGAATAGACTAATAACATATAATGTGTTTAATAATGGAACTAATGCGGCATATGCATTTCAATTACAAATATTCCACGCCTATACGTTGAAACATGGCCATGGATGCGGGTTCGGGAGTGCATTTCGATTTTGGTGGATCGACTATTTAAATAATTTCCGCTCTCGTGACTCATTTTCCTGCGAGATAAATGCATACACGCGAAACGTCCTAATATAGATTTGAAATGATTATTTAATAAACGTGACCGATTATCAGCGGCGTGAATTAGCGCTGTGCATCTACCCGATGGTAGGTACCTAAAACCCATTTAAATAAACACATAAATCTAACTCGCAACGTGTATATACATACATTTCGCTGTCTATTTTGAGGATCACGCAATGGCGGGATTTCCTAAAATCTGGAAGTCTCCGGAGATACAGTTACGGATTAACACCCGCTTCGCGCTGCGCGAACAAATTTATAATCTCTCGCCGACGATACATTCAGCAGCGGGATTAATTCTCGCATTACAGGCTGATTTACAGTGGTAAATCACGCGCACGAATGCTCCACGATTTTTGGGCGCATTCAAATGGATTCAGAGCACGCGTTGACGGACGTGAATGAATATCTCGCTGCATCCGGCCGATACCGCATCCTCGCCACCGTCGTCTTCGTCGTAACGTCGTTTCTCTCTGTCGCGTGATCCTCCTTGTTCTCCTATACACGCCTCCCCAATCGCGTTTAATTAAATCGACCGTGTCCGCGTCCGTCACGAGCACGTGCTAACAAACGCGCCGCGTCGCGCCGATCGGCGTGAGCGAAAGCGCCGCGTCGCCGCGCCGCGCCACACCGTCGCTCTCGATGGGCTAAAAAGATACAAGCCGGTAATGGTAAATGTTTCATTAGCGCGAGCGGGGCAAATTTACAGAGTGCGGAGTAATATCGTGGGACGAGAATCGCGATAACGCGCTTATACATATATGTACTGATACGTACAGGCGCGCCACGCACACACATCGTGCGCGACATCCTCGTCGGGACGGGAGAAGCCGCGACAATCGTCGCCCGCTTTTATCCAATTTATTTCCTGCGCGTGCCCGAGCGGCTTAACGCGTACGACGGCTTTGTATTTACATGCGCGAGAAAGCTCCGGAGATTTGTTTGCGTCTTAGGACAGGCGCGGTCGACCCACTCTCACCCTTGCGGGACGTGTACCTTGCACGTTATGAGACCGCGTAAATAAAATCGTGTAACGTACACCGCGGGTTCTCTTTCTCTCGTAGAAGAGATGGATAGCGAGGAAGATGAATCAGGAATGGCGGATTTTCACTCGAGCACAAGTACGCCTAGACCTTCGTAATCGCTTCTTATTTTAAGAATAATCTTATGTAATAAGTAATGTCTTAAGATGCTAATATGGCTCTCTGATTAGTTTATGACATCTTAAAATTATTAGAGACTAAGAGTCATATTAGCATCTTGAAATATTACTTAAAATGGTCTTGAAATAAGAACCAACTATGAATATCAACTCTAGAGTTTCTAGAAGTAAGAATCTGAACAATATATTTTTCATTGGCTCTGAAGCAATATTTAAAAGAGACCTTCTATGTATAAAAAGCCTTGTGTTCATGATACTAAAAATCGGTTCGAGTTTTCGGACAGAGAAAGAATTAATAAATCACATTTGAATAATTTGGTCACATGACCAATAGTATTGGTCAATTCTTTCTTCTTTCAAGATCACGGACCGATTTCTAGCATCGTGGACACGAAGCTTAATAAAATTAGACATAAAACAGCCAGTTTTGATTCTGCCATGTTTTAGCAACTTTTGAGAGAGAGAGAGAGAGAGAGATAACAAAAACATAGAACCGAAAGAAAAAGAGAAAGAAATAATGAATGTATGTCCTGTGTGTCTTGCGTGATTTTGCTAAAACTAAAAACCCTGCACACACAACGGCTCGTGTCCAGACTCTTATTAGAGGGTCTCTATTATTTTTACTAGAAAAAGAATCTCTTGCATTAATTGAAATTCTGGTTGAAAATGGACAAAGATGTCAGAATTTTCTGATTGAATCTATTATAGGTAATATTTTTCGTAATAAATTTATTTACAGATTTTCATTACATTAAAATCTGCCAATTGAGCATCAAATTGTTAAATTGCCTGTCAACTTAATTTGTGATATTACTATAATAGTTCAGTTTCTAAATTCGAAAAACCAATTCGGTGCACAATTCGAGAGACTACAAATGTGATACATAAATTATACAAATTTACTAGAAATTATTTAAAGCACTGAAGATCCAGTTTTAACCGATATAGGTATTATTTTTTAGTTATTATACGTTCACATTATACACTGAAAAAAATGCATGTAATTTTACATGGAAATTACATGTCTATGACCGGAAAATTTCCAATCATATTTATGTAATTTAAGTGATTTTCTAGTCATAAACATGTAATTTCCATGTAGAATTCATGCATTTTTTTCAGTGTACGGTCTTAATAAATCGTTTATTATTGAATCTATTCTAATTGATATGATCACAACTTTCTAGTTCATTCATTTTCAACCAGAAATTTTCCTCAGTGAATATTCAATATCCTAATAGCACAAGGACGTCCTGTTAGTGGGATATCGAGGGACACTACCTGTTAAAATCCAGAAATTTATTTAAGATATCCTGTACTGTCAAATGAGCCTCATTATGTGTCCTACATACATCCACTGGATATTCAAATCCATAGTTCTAAAAATGTCCATACGTAATCCTTGAAACAATTCTATTATTCTGCAAGATTAAAATATTTTACAAAGTATTATTATATTCATTAGCTTCGTTGGTATAAAAATATAATTATATCTCACACTATATATATATATATATATATATAAAAATGCGTGTAAGAATCAAACACGCACAAATAATTATGACATGCCTGAGCTTCGATTATATAGATTTGATTATATAAAGAGCTTGATTACCTATATTTTAGATTGCGACATGCTAGAACTATCTAGCGGCAGTCCGCTAGAATATAAAAAATACCTCAAAAAAATAGATCCTAAGGATTACGGACGGACATCTTTATCATTTTGGATTAGAATATTATGTGTTCAAGACATTTTTAGATACTTATTTGCTAGGCGTCAGGATATTCTAAAATTTTCATTTTAAAACGGAAGAAGAATATATTAATATTAGGATTTAAAAAGAATTACTTTTTGAATCTTCTGTGCTATCCGTACAATTTTTTTGCCTATTTTTAATTTATAATATTCGTTTTAAATTTGATGGAAATCAAGGAAAAAAGCCTTTCTCACTATTATTAAAACAACCGAGAGCACCTAATTATTTTTTGTATAGTAAATAAATTTTAAACTTTTAACAAATCAAATTATTTTAAAAAAGAATAGAATATCATTTATTTCTTTTTCAGTGTACATCTGGCTTTTTCTTATATTTCGATTAATTAAAATTATAATGTATGGCCTTATCAGTTCATATCAGTTAAGTTACAAATATTAATATTGGATAAAATCAACGTACAAGTTAATATTTGTATATATAGTTTGCGACGTTAATTTTGCCATTTTGCTTCAGACGAAATTCTTATTTGTAGAGATTCTAGGTACGTCTAGATATGTACGCCCGAATGCCGAATTTAAGAGGAAACGCTGTTTATTTCTACGCGGTGATTTCGTTTCGGCGCGTTGAAATCTTTCGAGTTACGGTCGACTGAATATGGAGCGTCTTACGCGAGATAACGATGGAGGAGGTTCTAACCGCGTCTTGCATTAATATCGAAATTTTGCCCGACGAGCAGCGGGCTAACATCTGTATAAAACGTCCCTCCGCCGTCTCAAAGAGGTTCGTTAGTTCTCGATTCAATAGCGGCGAAAAATAAACGAGTCGCCGAGTGCTTAAGGTCCACGGTAGACGGAAATCGATTTTGGAACTCCAGGAGATTAACAATTCAATCGACTTTGCGATTGCTACCGGTTCGCAATCGTTTCATTCCGATCGGGCGAACAGGGTAATTTCAGAAATTGTTTACTCTTTCGGTTTGCGCGCGGAAAATTAGGTATCGACGACTATCAGTAATCTAAACTTAATTAAACATAAAGCAAATTGGGGAAAAATAGAATTGTATTTCGCGTACGTATACCTACATTTATATGACTACAAATGTCTGTTCCTGGATGACAAATACGAAAAAACCGCACGGAACGTTATGAAGAACTGTGTAACAGCGAGCCAACAAGTGACGTAAACAATTCGAAACAATCAGCTATTTGCAACACAAAAGATGAACAGCCATCTATTCAGTTTATTGTTATACCATTTCACTTTCGTGGCTATACATTCTATATTTCACTCCGCCAGCTATTTTTTTTCTATATATTTAATCACTTTGTTGCCAATCAACAACGTGACGCATTCGAGAGTTAAATAAAAGCTATTGATAGCGAATATCAACAATAGTGTATAATTGCTCTACTCGTTGAGAAATAAAAAAATTGTCAAACGGCAGGAGGAGCGTCTATGTTGAAGTCACACGACGTATCAACGTGCGAGCGTATTATTTTGACATCGCGATATTTCACCGGTCACGATAATTAGCATAGCGTCACGTACATACATTCATCCGTCCGTTATTATACGCAAAAATGTTTCTGCGTCACCGACGCGCGATAACCGACTTCCCGTTTTTCGCTCTATCATTTTGCGTCGAGCGCGGAGATTTAAATTCAGGGGCGCAGATATTAACCGGTAAAATCGACCGAGGCCATCGCGCATATTTCACTCCGCGTTATCGGCTCGCGGTGCTTTAGGAAAATAACAAGGCAACATACGGTGAGGATCAATTATCGGGTTCAAGGAGCAGCAGCAACAGCAGCAGCAGCAACAACGGCGGCAGCATCGGGAATAGCACCGGGGGCCACCGGTATTGAATTTATCGCAGCAGCTTATTTCCGCCAGTTGAAAGGAATATTTATACGGGCGCGGGCTAATTTATCTCGCAAGGCATTTTATCGGCTATGCTCGATCGGACATTCGTGAGCGGTTTTTATTTCCCACCAACCCCTTTTTCACTCATCGCGCATCCGGCGCGAGCGATATCTACAAAGTGACTTTCAAATGCGACCCGAACACGATCTCGACAAGATCGTGGTACGAAAGACATAATACGAGAAAGTGAAACACGATCGGACACGCGATCGGACGACACGATCAGATATCCGTCTCTATTTATATATTATATTTAATAAGAGCAATTTAGGGAGTGCGTCAAACGGCCGTGTGTTTTAAAATAAGCAAATTAAATTTTAAATACTTATGTCAACAATGAGATTTTTTAAATCAATTTTGCTTTAAACTTTAAACTGTTTTTTACTGATTATCTCATAAGAGCTCATCTTATTTTAATGGAATTTGGATTCGCAACTTAACCCTAATTGGTATTTGCTCTGAAATTTTCTTAACTGGTATCCATGCATGGGTCAAATTTACCTGACAAAATTTTAAATTAATGTACCTTTGCTTAAAGTTAACGTAATTGAATGACTTTTTTTCAATTTGAAGATTCAAATCCAAGGAATGAGATTTGTCATATAATGTACATATTATGTACATTACCACTCTAGGGTTTTAGATATTCTTTATTTACGAAAATTTCATAATATAAATATGAATACAATTTGCATGTATAATGTTCTTCAATTTATGATTACATATTTTCACTAAAACTGGAAATAAAACTTTTTTCTTTTATATTTTTTATTTCTCAAAGCCTAATCTCTTTAGGTTTTGGTAATAAAAACAAAATTTTTGCCTTCTGTCGACAAGTTTTCTAAATGTCTCAATCAAAGACTTGTGTTTAATTTCTGCGAAAATATTGTTTACACCAGTATCTAGCACAAAATTTTAAATTAATATTTCTTTCAACTAATATACATAATATATGTCTATTCAAAAAATTTACTTATAATTTCCGTTTAAAATTATTTTTCGACAATTCGCGACTTTAGGGTAACTCCGATATATATACTTATATGCCACACCTATCAAAAATTTTATTATCAGGTATTATTAATTATATTTAAGGTAAATGTACTGTGCCAATAAAAACTTTATAATAGCATGCAATATTAATTTTTGTATTTGAAAAAAAAAACTTTTTGAAACCTCTTTGCATTTTTGCCGTATATTCCATAAGTGTGGGATATATGGTAACTCATAGGTGGGATGTATGGCTCATGAAAAATTTATAAATAATGCTTAGAAATAAGATGTAAAGTAATACAGTATCTTATAAAATGTTTACAAAATTTTATTTAAAAACCTAGCAAATCATGAAAATATCACCAGAAAGTGCTTTAAAAGCTACTGAAGATTTGGCACGTAATTGAAAAAAATGTCCGGGTCTAAGTACTGGATTCATGACTACCAATTAGGGTTGATATTGAGATTACCAAGTTATGAGAAGATTTAGAGGTATCCGTCTAACGACGGGTACATGAAAAATCTACTGCAACCTTGGCCCTTGCTATGAAATAAGGACCGGTAAGTTCTCGCGGTACACAGTTCCCTACAATATTTCTTCCCGTATATACCCGTGGATCCGTCGGTACTTTAACTTGAGCCATTTCTCGAGAAGGTAACGCTCCGTTGAGTAACGATTTTTTCACGCTCCGGCGAAAAAATACACGACTAGATGGTCGATCCAATAAATCTCTTCTCGCCGACAGTCCTTCGTATTCTTTTAACTTATCCGCGGCTCGCATCCGTATCAATTTACGGACGACAGCGAATAACGAATACCACGGATTTTCTACAGACTATTCGGGGAAACTATCAGAGAAGAAGATAAAAGAATTCTGACTATTAATTTGCGTAAAGTACACAACCGTATCTCTTAACCAGTTAAAAAGACGATTGCACTGGTTTCTTCGAGTCCTTAACGTACAATCCTCATGACCAGACATGAATTTCATGCGCGAAAGTAATAAAGAACAATGCTTTGATCGTGTATATGCGCGTGAGCCATAAATATTCACTTCGTCGCAAGCGCGCGCGAACATTTTAACCCTCTACTGATCGCGCACGGCGGGATGTATACATGTATTTTGACGTCCGGGATTATACAGAGAGCTGTATTGAGCACAACCGGTTACCGAAGGCTCGATTAAATATTCATACGCTTGGTAATTGCCCGATCTGGATTCGAAATTGTCTCGATGGCAGAAAGAGAGAAAAAATAGCCATATCCCGCATCGATAACACGCGCGCGACACATTTGCGATCTTTGCAACTCTTAACAGAAGGGCTCATTATCGTTAAAGGGATCGACGTTTGACAAATGAATTAAATTATGGTAATGCTGTTTTTCAAAACATTGCTCATTACATTTTATTATTTCAAAAATAGCTAGCCGTCGTCGTGTTTCACAATACTATATTTTGTTTTCGCAAACAGCTTTGTAAACAATATGCAGAATACGCAAATATTGACAGATACGTGGAAGAAGTTCAAATAATTGCGAACCAATACTCGATGCTCCATTATCATTATCCATACCTTCAACATTATCTATTAATTGCGGAAGTTAAGGCATTTAATTATAGAATTCGACTTTTAATTCATTTTTAACCTCATTCTTTTCCAACAGAAAGTTTTAATTATAAAAACCTTTTAATTAAATCCTTTTACATAATATTACTAATTCGAGGTAACTTATTAATAGTGAGAATTTTTACATTTGCGCCGAGTTAAAATAATAAAGGAATAACAAATGAAACACATAATCGAATTACTGCAGGAGATATTGCTTCAAGAGATTCTCATTTGCATGTTTCATACATGCTAGTGCATATTTCAAAATATTGTCTGAGGAGATTTAATTGAATAAAGATATTGAGAAAATTAAACGTTACTTGTTGAAATTTAATGCGTAATGCCTTCCTAAACATTCGAGGAATCCGCGATACTAAAGTTTGTTCACGGTGTACAATATACGGTCGCATTCTATTCCGCCACCTAACACCATCATCTTGCTCGTGGTATAAACGAAATGGCGAGAAATAAAACGCCTTTTCAGATCCCTTTATCTCGTTAATCTTGTCACGCTTTACGCCTTCGAGATACAAAGCATAACAGAAGGCAGAAGAGAGATATAGTGAGAGAAACTCGAGAAAACGATAGAAAAGGTCTTCATTGCACGTTCTCTTAGCTACCCAAACATGACAATGTCATGACCGATAAATAAGACTCGCAATCTTTTCCGCCAGTCAGGACACAATGGAAGCAAAAAATCGTGAGGCGTATCAGGTGCGGGACAAGATTGCAACAGGGAAACTTACACCTGGTGCGCTTGGAAATTCGACTCCGGTTTACCCCGATGCGGTCAGACGCGGGGATATTTTCCCAATATTTTTCCGGATTTTCTCCCAACACTCTCTCCTAAGTACACATGTTCGCGAAACGAAACAAATGCCGGGCCATATTGATGTATGTATATATACGAATGACCCATTCCTAATTCTGTCGATTGCAAATGATCAAATTTAAAGTAAGGAGATTGGTGATATCTATTCAATGATTTAGATTAATTTAAAATATTTATATAATGAAGATATAGAAAGAATTTTACTTCGAAAACACGCGATTTATTGTCAGCTTCCGCTTTCAGTGGAATGTATCTCGACATAAATTTAATTCTCGTCGAAGAAATATTTGTTTCGAAATGCAAAAAATTCAAACAATTCGTATCGATGTGAGTTGCAAACAGTACCGCTAGGTACGGCTGCTCACGTTAAAGCAAACCGTTCGTGTTTGATCGCACTCGTTCGTTTGATCTGGATATGGTTTTACACGCATTACACGAGTGCCTGACGAGG
Source organism: Mycetomoellerius zeteki (assembly GCF_001594055.1). Taxonomy (NCBI): domain Eukaryota; kingdom Metazoa; phylum Arthropoda; class Insecta; order Hymenoptera; family Formicidae; genus Mycetomoellerius; species Mycetomoellerius zeteki. The sequence continues at coordinate 655,939 of NW_017257764.1, forward strand.
ACCATTGAACGAGACGTGAAAGAAAAAATATTAATTACCCTTAATGAGAGTGTTCGCGTTCGGGCGGTTCTAATAGCGATGCCAGAACGCGTGATACGTCGCGTTGCGTGACCCTGATGCTTATCGAATCAGTGACAACGCGTGCGTGCGCAACGCGCGCACGAATAGCCGCGATAAGAGCCGATAATATAAACGGGCAATCTCATCCCATCCACTGGTCCACTCATTAGCGAACTTAATTTAAGATACATCATCGCCAGAATTTTAAACACGGCGAACATTGACGCGATTAACGTAATCATCGAGTCCCGGTTTACCCCAGCATAAAGGAAAAACTAATTAATGACACGGGAAAAACTAATTAATGACACGTTGTGTTTATGAAGGCGAGGCATCATGACTCGTCTCCCTTTTCCCACTCTGATCATATTATTCTACAAAAGCGCTCAGCATGATTAAAAGGCACGTGCGTGTGCGAAAAGAATTTCGATAAACGCATCTCGCGCGCTCTACTTCATTACTGCGCTCGACCACAATTACGGCACGGAACGCTTGGATGTTTGCAATTCGCGGTTGCAACAAACTTTGTACACATGGACTGATCCGGACGTTTTCTCCCTTCAAAAAATTTCGGTAAACTCGCGGTCGATTTTTTCTTTGCGAAAATTGACTCGCAAAAGCCAGACTATTACCAGCTTTCAATTTGCTGACGCTATGTATCTTGACAATCGTGCTTCAAATTAAACTCCTTTTCAATTAAAATCCGTGAAAAATTGGCCGTGAGCAAGATATCTGTCTAGAAATGGAAAATTTTTCAATTAAACAAAAAACCGACACTCTTTTCGGCTAGGATGCTGCTGTTTATGACTGAAAGACCATCAGTCTGCACTCATAGAAGAGAAAAACAATAGTAATGGCAACATTAAAAGTAATTGGCAACTATAAAAGTAATACAAGTTTTGTATGTAGAATTAATATACATTATTGCAATAACTATAAAATAGTTTATTCGACCATATTATGTATGTACATTAATAATTCTAACATTATAATGTTATTTTAATTTTAATAATGTTGAGGAAACTATTTCAAAGTTATTTATTGTAACTAATTATTCAACAAGTTGAGAGATTATAGGCTCTGACGAAGTAAATCAATAAACGAAAAATGCCAATAAGAGCCGATGTGTGATGACTTGGCGTTGATGTGTCGTTTATTCAAATATAATTATCCATAATGTCCATGCATCCAATATAATATTCCAAACGTTTCGATGCTTTTCAGTGTAACTAATAATTCATTAAACCATTAAAAGACGTGATCAAGCCTATCTACAGAGATTATCTTATGTCAAAATTGCGTACATTACGTTCAATGTCGATGCTTTTAATACAATCTATAACCTAACAGTGAAACGTGGCATGTATAAGACTGACTATCAACTTCTTCATCCACACAAATCATCAAATTTCCAGACTTACTAGATAAAATAATTTTTAGGTGATTACTTAATAAATAATAATTAAAACATTACAAGAAAATTTACATGATGTGCTATGTTGCCAGTTCGACAGTTGCAAATGAGGATCGATCGTTCGCATACATAAATTATACTATCAACAATATTAAAAAACATTAGAGATGGAAATATCACACTATAGATAATAGACGTGAGTAAGCCGGATCTAAAAATTCGGTGTCATTTTTTACCCTTCACCGTGTAAACGGGGGTTATTTGTCACTCGATTTTGAATATTTGTCCTCAGCAAGAAAATGACGTTCACTGCCGAGCTCTTTCACGGGTACCATACCCCACCCCATAAGTTTTTTTAGGAGCAGAACGGTGCGCCTGTACTCAATTGTTTCCAAAATATCTATTTATAATTTAAAAAAGCAGATATACATATAACAGTAGCTATACAAGTTTTATATTATTCTCTTATTTCAAAAGAGTGGCACAACTTAAAAAATTGACAAAGTGTCACCGTGAGACGACAATGTAAATACACAATAAGTAACGGAAAGGCCTTACCAGTCTGAGGTAGATCTAAATTAAGTTTTCCTGAAAAAGTGAAAAAATTTTCATCATTTAACTATATTAATCTTACAGATAAAACTCGCATATACTTGTCGCTTTTATATTTGCCATCACCTATGTCTTTTTCTCCGTGTGTGAGTCATCTAGTACATGTACTGTGCATTCGTGTAACAGAGTCCGTGCGCTTAAAGCTATATCTTAAAGAAAGAAACACGCATGGGGAACTGTATTGTCAAGGAAATTCCAACATCTCAAAGGCCGTTACAATTTTAAAACAGCATACGTGAAGGTATGCTGTTTTAAACCACCCTTTCGACGTGGTTCTTATCAATTATTCGCCGAAGTTGATATCGAAGTCGCGGCGGCTTTCAGCTCTTCGACATGCAATCATAAGTCTAAGAAGAACACTCTGTTCTATTAGATCAATTCATTTTAGCTGGGTCTCCTGCACCTTGCAGAAATATAAAGACAATATATTATACTCGTAAATATAGAGAACGATAAATATAAAGAAAATATATAACAAAAATGAATCAGTAAAGATATACATTTTTCACACGTGATATTATTTATTCTTGTGCTTTTTGGTTTCCAAATAACACAAGTGATCCTAGAGGGTAGATATTATTCTTATTAAACATACAGAGAGAGTATGAATCACATTATATGATTCGAAAAGCGCTCATTACAATGAATCACGTGTGACTCACTGTCGGCAAACTTTGCTGCACTCATTACGCATACAAATATTATCATCCAACTGATCGCGCGTCGCGTGCAATGTTGAAGATTGAAATTGTAACTCGGAGTAACGAAGTAACTCACGATCGTAGCGAAAAGCTTACAGAAGTCTCTCTCTCTCTCTCTCTCTCTCTCTCTCTCCTCCCCCCTTCGTCATGGCCCCATGTGAGTTCGCAAAGTTTCCCACGCAGCTGCAACTGCAGCTGTGCGAGTTGAAACTCTATGGGGGTGAGACTCTAGATCCCATAGAGTCCACTTGCGCGCCGCGCAATCCTCCCGACACCGCAATCTGAAATCTTTTGCAGGAGTCGTCGTCGTCGTCGTCGTCGCCCTACGCATGACGTCCCTGCAGATACCGGAGCACGTCGTACTGAATGAGACGGTGCGCATGCAGTGCAACTTTAACTTGGACAAAGAGCTATTGTACTCCGTGAAGTGGTACAAGGACGGCCACGAATTTTATCGCTATACACCCAGAGATGCGCCCATGGTGCTAACGTTCCCGGTACCTGGCGTAAACGTAAATGTGAGTGCGAGTTTGCGAGTACCAACTAGGGATGCTTAGAATAGCGCCGAATGGAGTCCTGACCTTCTCCGCATGATAGTGAGAACAGTCAGTCTTCAACAAATATCCTCTTACGGAGCGTAATATTCTGGCGTTTATATTAATTGGGGTATTTGAAATACCTACTTACAATTAGTTTAAATATTTAAACGCTATCGAGAATAATGGACGGATAAAAGTATCGATCCTTCGTCAAATTTAAGCATCTCTAGTGACACAATATTGATTTCATCACTTTAATGTTTAAGTGAAATTAACGATGAATGGAACCACGTGATGCTCAAACATGAAGGAAAGTTTTTTTTAAACATAAATAAGTAAAAGAGGCTATATTCAGTCAAAGCTGATCTTGATATATCTGTGGATCTCAATTTCCAATTCGAGCAAACTGCGCGTCCGCGTCGATTATTTGTCAGTCTTGAAACGAAGTGAAACACAATTCTAAATTGAAGCTGGAATATAATATAATATCAGAAATTAAATTGATAAGCAATTTAATAATACAGATGTTAATAACCCAAATAATAAGATATTATCATTATAACGACGATTTAATATCATTTAAGTTATATTTAATAAATAAGTAATGGATAACATTATTAATTGCTATTTTTGTTATTAGGCAATAATTATAAGTAAATAAGTATATACAGTTATTTACGCTATTTTTTACCTATTTTATCTCAAATTACTCAAAATTGTGCTATGTAAATTTTGTCAAATGATGTCGTGTACAGCGCGAAAAATCTTTGGCCAGACTTTACACTGTTAAATCTATAGTGTCAAACTTAACCTAATGTGAGTCGCCACTACTCCTACTAAATATATCGTTATTTTTACTAAAACGATAGTTAAATTTGACACTATATTGTTAATTTACACTATATAGTGTTAAATTGACACTGAGTAGAAGCAATGGCGACTCACGTTAAATTAAATTTGACGTTATAGATTTAACAGTGTATATTGTCTACCTAAGTTTTGCGATTTTTTTCTAATTTTATACTAAATCCAAAATTGTAAATAATGGTCAAATTTAAAAGAGAAAACATTTCTGAATATAAAAAAAATATAAAATATTTTAAAACATTTATGTAGATGTGAATATTTTAAGAAAAAAATATGTCTCCTTTTTTATTAAAAAAAAATATTTAAAAATGGAAAATGAAATAATTCAATGTTACTTTCATAAATTTATTAACATATTGATATGTTTATTGACATGCAAGAATATCCAAACTATTTTCAAAACAACTGAGCTATCTATAACTTATTTAACTATCTACTTATTTACACAATGTTTAGCAAGTGAATTCAATTTCATGAATGAGAATAATTAAAGTATCCCCCCCCAAAAAAAATGTTACAACAATGTGTATAAATTCAGTATACCTAAGTTGACCGTTGGTTTTACCTTACAAAGAGTTTTCTCTCTCCTAATCAAACGTTATGGCAAAAATACATAGTAAATTAAATACAGTGTTGTAAAGTATAAATACACAGCTACAATAAAATGAATTACAGAAATTAATAATCCCTTCTTGATAGTTATAGAATTAGTTACGAGATTACATTACGACATTTTACATTTTGCTTTACTGACAATAACAGAATGAACAAACTGAGCAATAAACTGATCCAATTGAGTCAGACGGACAGCCTGCACGACTTACTAGTGCTGTTGAGGTCACTGTGTAATTACCCACAAACAGCAAGTAGAGCATAATGGGTACCACAGGACATGAAGTCCGGATTTTATGCTATAAAAAAAATTCTTCGGAAAGATTTTAAACATATTATTTATTCCACAGAAAAATAAGCTGTATCTTCATTTACATAACGCATCATGTATTTTTCATCATAAAAATCATGTCATTGATCTATGACTTTGGACTATTCGTTTTGACGTCTTTTATGATATGATTTTGAGGAAAACTTTCCTTTTAAGACAGAGTCTTTAAAATAGAGCAAAGGATTCATTGTAAAAAATATCGAGCGCACAGTTTATTCAAACAGGAAATTGTAAGATTCACACAAAGATATTATTATAAGTACCAAGATCTTTGGTTGAATATGACCTCGTTCATTTATTATTGTCTTGATTATTTCTCGATTGATTTTTTCGTTTATTACAATTCTTTTAAATTTTTTTTTCGTCTGCGTTTAAGCTAGAAGCACAATGCACTTTGTATATCTCTCACGGCGAGGAGCTTTTCGTTCGAATCTGATAGAATCTGGTTTGTTCACTGCGTGGTGCATCGCGCAGGCTCCGCGTCACGCTCGATCGGGCGCAGCAGCTTGTAATCGCGAATTTGCATTCAGAGGGACGAGTCCACCGAGAGTTCGGTTGTCTTGAACAACGTGAATCTGACGAGCTCGGGGAGGTATCGATGTGAGGTGTCGGGCGAGGCCCCCGCCTTTGAGACGGTCTCTGATCACGGAGACATGACTGTAGTTGGTAAGTATTGTCATGGAAAGTAAGAGCGAACGTGTGCGATTATGCTGGGATTGTACTGAAAATTCTGAAAAGACTTGGAAGCAGTTCTTTTTAAGTCCCGCGATTGTATTCAAATATCGATGTTATCGATAAAGAGAAGATCGAAATCTTCAAATAATCTAAAATACACAGAGGAAATTTTTATTCTTAAAGTGAACTGCATTAGAGCGACGGTGATTATTTTAACGTAATTTGCGAGAGACGAAACTAGATAAATGAATACGTACAGTAAATGCGCGCGGTGAGATAAGGAGAATCTAATCCGAGGGTAGCGACAATAGCACTAGAAAGGGTCATGGCAACGTTTCAGTTCTACCTAACGAAGGACCGCAGATAACCGGTGGTCGTTCCAAGTATCAAGTCGGCGATGTCGTTCATATGAACTGCACGTCGGCACCTTCTAAACCACCTGCGCTATTGTCTTGGTTCATCAACGACGAGCCGGTAAGTGAGACACTTAAACCGTCGGCGAAATAATTATAACCTTTGTTTTACGCTTCGCTAAACTTTTTCAACCGACGCGACGCAATGAAATGTGTACTTAAACTTAAAAAGAGAAATGAAAAGAGAGAGGAGAGAAAAAAGAGAAAAATAAAGCACAACGGAGTTGCCGTATATGCAATTTGTTAAATAAATCAAAGCTTCGTTCCGCTCTGTTTTCATCACAAAGACGCGTATGCGCGTCGCGCGCGTGTCCATTTGCGTTAATCTCGAAAAATATTCCCCGATAATGTTCTAATTTAAAATTTATTTTGATAAAATACCAGTCACGGTTCCCAATTAAAGGTGAAACGTCGACTGTCTCTCGTGTCAACATTGAATATCGATTTCAAATCCATGACATTTATGTATTTTCCATTTATTCGATCCCGTTTATATGTCGTTAATATTTACGGAACTCTATGGGTCTTTTTTTTTAGAAAATTCGTTACCGCGTTATATTTCAGCAAAATTTTCCGCCCTGCGGACGCATAGCTTAACCGAATTAAAGATTAACTTTAAAATAACTTTGCCTGCACAGCGCGCGCGCGTTGCTGATGAATGTTATTATCATTATCGTGCAATAATTAGAATCTTGCTTCGGTGCTTCATGCAATTTCGCGTAATTGGTTTCACGAAAAAAATTTGCATCCGGGATCAAAAGAGCGCAATCTCTCGTTCTTAATTGTTTTCAAATTGCATTCTACAGAATCGCGTATCTGTTTTCCATCTCCCGCCTAATTGGTGCCGTCGATGCTGCGTAACCCGGGTCGCGAGTTTACGTCCTAAATAAAAATCTATCTAATTGCTCAATCCCAATCCCCTCCCCCGCGCGGAACGTTCATCGCAACAATCTATCACGCGCACTGAGAGAAAAAGAATAGTAGATGCAATTATATAAATAACTGTACAAGTTTCACATGTTTATAATGTACACATTGAACATTAATTCTACATAATATAAAACTTGTCTAGCCAGTTGTCACTTGTATAATTTCCATCATTATGTTTTTTTCTGAGTGCGAAATGTCACGGTGCCCTTAAAAATAGTCTTCACGCGGATCGTTGTAAAGACACATCGCGCTTTCAGGTTAACACCGACTACCTGATAGGACCCAATATCGTCAACGAAGGGAATGGCCTGGAGACCGCGAGACTCGGTCTGAAATTCCGCGTCGCGAACAAGCACTTCAGGCGAGGCGACATGAAGTTAAAGTGCTTGGCCACAATAGCCACGGTCTATCTACAGAGCAACGAAGAGAGCGTGGAGGGCGACGAGAGCATTCTGAAAACGCCTATAATGGAGAGCCGCGAGACCCGGGCGCAGAGCCACACTCGCGAGGATCTGACGAACGGTAAGCTACTCCCCGGATATCATTCGTTACTTTTCTACCTATACCTATACCATAATTGCGCAACATTTCTCCCATTTTATCGATTAACCTTCCCGCGAATGCTGAATTCAACTTTTACTTTGTTTAAAAGTTGGTAGTGCAAGTTAAAATAATTAAGGTCCAGTTGCACCGACGTTGATTATTGGTATAACCGTAATTAGCGGAATCGTAGCTAGTCGTAGTTGTAGTTTCGTTACGGAGGATAAAACGTTATACGTTCAATTAAAAAGTTATTTCCTCTCCCGCTGCTACTTTTCGTGTCACTTACAATTCTCTCGTAAAGCGTCTCTCTCTCTCTCTCTCTCTCTCCCCCTCCCCCCTCTCTTCCCCCTCTAGAAGCGCTTTCGCACTCTCGCGATTTTTTTAATCCAAATCTCTGGAGCCTGCAATTATGATAAATTATCGATTACAAGCAGGGGTGCGGACGATAAAAAATTCACTTAGGTCAAGCTCTGCGCAGAGGGGAGGATTATAAATCCCTATTATAACACTTGAAACTCGCTAGATTATTCCGCTGTCGGATTCGATATACTGAGGAGCGAAGCAATTGCGACGCGCTCATGCCAAAATATTATGGCGTATTTTGTTTATCCCTTTTTTTTTTATACTCGGACACGACCTAAATATACATATTTTCAACGCATGCTCGTCGATGGCAAATTTATTATCAAATATTGCAATCTACGGACATAATTTTTACATGTGCAGTCATTAATTGTATTGTGATGACACTATGAGAAACTATCCTGAACATAGAACTAATCTTGGAAAAAAAACGGATAAAGAGAAAAATCTTCAAGAAGTTCTTCATTTACTACGATCAAAATATCAATTATGTTTTCAAAGTCCAATTTAACTGGCGGAGAGTTATTTGTTTTCTAGTAAACGGCATTTTAAAAAACGACGACATTTCTGTAATATTACGCGAGGGAAATTCATTTTTGGGCATCGAAAAGCCCGGTCGCAAGTAATGAGAAGTATTAAAGCCCTAAGTATTGAAACGAATCCTTGTGGTCATACATGTGGCATTAATCACAATGGGAACTAATTACTCGATGCTTTAATCCGCCATAGTGCTATCGCCCGGGTCTCGCAATAAAAACTGATTAATTACAACCGCTGTATTCAAATCCCGAATTAAATTACGGCAAGAACGAGGCTCGAACTCCACGAAATGTATACGTGGGATATAGTTCGGCGTCCAAATTAACCGTTTAAAGGATGCACATCGCAAATTCGCTACAATCCTTCGCGAGTAGAGACTCTGTCTTACGCGAGTGCATCGTCAACAACTATATTCCAATCTCTAGAATAGAATAGAATATTTACTACTTTAGTTTATATGTCAAGAAGAGGTTTGATTTACAATTTCTTCTCTTAATCTCATACGTGCATAATTAATACCTTGTGGTATTGATTATAACAATTAATAGCTAATTGAAAACTAATAACTAAATCTTATTATTATTATCTAAACCTATAATCCTTTTTCATCTTTTGTATCCTATAAAGTATCACAGCTTTTCTAATCAGACACTTATACTAATTTACATTAATATCACATTTAAGTACCCAAGTATTACACAGTTTTCATATAAGCTAGAACTCTAACTTTTCCTTATTCTCGTGTCCTTCTGTACCTGTCCTAATAATTAGTTTTTCATATCTACTTATCCTACGCTTAAATCCTTATCCCTATCTTCCTTCCTCTGAATTTGCGAATCTCTATTTTTGAACGTTTTATCAAATAAATATATTTTTCAATTTTTATAATATTTTTAAAAAATTTTATCAATGATCCAATTGTTCAATGTCAAAAGAGAATTTCGATGTCAAAGTTCCACATTCGAACCGAGATATTTTTATTCTCGCGAACAAAGGCAATTAGTGACTTTTCAGAAAAAAAAAATAATAGAAAGGGAAGCTAACGAAAGTTCGTCTTTAATGTTCCAGGATCCGCAAGTGTTGCAGTCCAATGGACGATCCTCATCGTCGCTCTAATCACATCGATCGCAGTCGCGCGATAATAACGACGAACGTTTCTTTTTCCTTTCTTTCTTCTCCCCTTTCTTTTTTTTCCACGTTGCTTCCTAATCATGTAAACGTTAGGAGAGATCGGTTTCATCCTATCTACTACTAATTCCTAATTCGCGTAAAATAAAGCGATACCAATATGCATATAATAAGTGTACACGTCCATTTACACGTCGTCGCGGCGTACGATAAAACAATTAGGGTAACTATCCCTCTTAGTGTGCCTTTAAGTCAACTTGATCACTACTAAATTAATTATTAAATATTAATTATTAGTTTTAATTTTATCTGCTTGAAATCAATAGGTATCAATTTTTAATATATCTTTTTCTTATATTTTTTTAATCTAAAAAAATATTAATATTTTGTTTTTTATAAAAATAAAAAAAATGTTTTTGTTCCTATTAGTGTGCCTTCTATGGCCCTATTAATGTGTCCTCAATTTGTGTGCCTATCCGCATTTGACTCATTTTATATAATAATATATATTTACTAAAACAGATAAGAGATGTAATCTAATTATCTAATTGTTTAAGTTAATATTGCGTAATTATTTTAATTATACTTACAATTTCAATGTATACTCACATACACACATAAAACGCTCTCAACTTCAATACAAGGCATACTAGGGACAAACTTAAAATGTTGCTGTATCACTGGGACTCACATAAATTCCTCATATTTCTCGAACAAATATTTACTATATTTTAATAGTTAAAAAATAGAATATATTATCTTTAGTATCGTGTACATTAATAATTTAACTTAATAAAAAAAACTTTTGTTTGTGCTTTTTTTATGACTTATTTAAATACAAAGACAACATTAATAACGACGGACACAGTCATAGGGATAGTTACCCTACACACGTGCGCTCTAGGCTCTATAAATGTATTCTTATGCGCGCGCAAGACGAACGATCGGCTGATCGACTCCCCGCGCGTTCATTTAGTCGTCCAAAATCTTTTTAGCGGGAAACGTCGCAGAAGGCGACGTCTTTTGTATATCGCTTTCGAGATACGATTTGATGTTATTCTTACTACGATTTTTACAAAGTTTTTCTATTTTCACAACATATCATTTCTATTCATCCAGCAGTCGCGTCCACACGCGACAGCCGGACGACGATCTTCCCAAAACCGAATAGTCTTCTTGGGTCCAGCTTGGACTCCGCGAATACGCTTTCATTGGAATCGCTATTGTCTACTCTCTTCCTACATCCACCCTGCATCTCAGCGATTTATCTATACAAAACAGAATTAATAATTATATAGTCACAAGAGCAGTCGCGAGTGATTTTTTTATGCTTACACATGATAGACAAATCATCTGTATATAACCTAAAAAAAAACCGAAGGAAATTTATTTATATGAGAGAAGTTATTTCGTGAAATTAATTATTAATGTCTAATCTGATTTCAATAAATTTAGATATCTAATCTCACAAAAATTAATTTACTTTGCGATATGCAATAGCAATAAATTTTTCTCGATTCCATTTTTACCGTTTTTTTATTGTTTTATTAACCATAGTTGCGTTCCGTTATTCAGTACTCTACGAGTACTGAAAATCTATAGTTCACATTATGTATACTATAGATGTATAGATTTTCAGTACTCGCAGTAAATAACGGAACGCAGCTCGTGTGTCAGGGATTGCACACAATCAAAAAAACAGAGAATAAAGAATAAGAATTTTAACTTATCAGAAACTGTATATTCCGCAATACATGGTTACATGTGCGAAGTCCCTTATTTTGTGGATGTATTTCCTATAGATATCTTTAATTTTTAGCAAGTTTCGGTCGGTAAAAATAGTTGAATATCGAATGCTGCTAAGGAAAAGTAGGATCACTGATTGCAGATGTCCATTTTTATATCAATGTAGATTAAGGGGAGCCTAAAGTTATCTGTTTTATCGCATAAATTTTAATGTTACCATTGGTAACTAGATCCTCTAAGGAACGTTTGTGCCAAGTTTCAACCAAATTCTACGAGTTTTCTAAAAATTTTTTCTTTTTTATACATAGTCTTTTCGTAACGCATTTTCATCGAATTAAGTGTCTAAATCTAAGCATGGAAAAATGGGTGACAGAATAAATTTGACTTCCATAACCCGCTTTTCAGCAATCAGCTCGGTATCAAAAGACCGGACCGGTGTCTGCATAAGGATTCGAACTAATTCTAAGAACTCGATGTTGTTTGTTCATGTAAACTACTAGTCTGATAGATTGCAAAGTTTTTATATCAAGCAAATGTTGCCACGATAAGAATAGCTCTAGACGCCATATTGGGCAAAGAAATGGTAAAGATTTCAATTTCAAAAAATTTTTTTTCTTTTTCGGCACAAACTCCATCCCATAGACATGTATTAATGCGTATACTTTAATTCTGGAAAAGGATTTTCAAATCTGTAAAAAAAGAAAAAAGAAATTACGATATTAAATTATTGCATTTAGTCAGTAAAACAGACATTTCCTTAAGAGGATCCTAAAGTCGTCTGTGTTACCAACTAAACGAAATAATTTTTATATAATTACTTTTTTCTTCTTTTACAGATTCTCGAAAATCTTTTTCCAGGATTAAAGTATACGCATTAATACGTGTCTATGAGGTAGAGTTTACACCGAGAACGAAAAAAATTGCTTAAATTGAGATTTTCTTTACCATTTCTTAGTCTAATAAAAAGTGACGTCAGACATCGTAACATTTGTTTGATATAAAAATTTTACAATCTGTACTTACGAAATTGTGTCACAGACAACGTGGAAATCTTAGAATGAAACTTACAATTAGACAGCTAATTCTAAAACGCTATTATTCTATGAAAATTTATATATATGTGTACGTGCGATATTGATGTAATAATGTATAAAGATATATCAATGTGTCGCATTTTATCGGACACGAAAACAATGATCTCGTTGATGTTTAGGCTTTACTTTAGAATCCCCTTAAGTTATACCTAGTCACGAAGTCGAAAAAAACGAATTTTTGTAAATTTTTTTTTAAGCGTATGTACAGCTTTGTATAAGAGTTTTTGTATTTGAAAGAACTTTTCTTGATAAAATTTTTATATTTTTTAAATGCAAAAATATTAATTTATAACAAAGTCATAACAAATATTGGAAAGCCGTTTTTCGGCGAAAAGCGTTTTGTGGTGAGCAGTGCTACTCGGCCATTAGAAAACAAAAATTCGAAAAGATTTAATATATGAGTTTATCTATGCTTTAATCGATCAATATTTCGATAAATTAAATTCCGACAAAATGGAAGCTGTTTAAAGTCAATTGATTTTTATTTAAAAAATGGATGTCTTTTAGTCCATAAAATAAAAAGTACACATTGAAAAAATCCTTCAATTAAAGACCAGATTTTAATGTTTAAAGAAACACAAAGTTAGAAATAGATTGGTGCAGCGATTCTTGAGAAGTCTTGCTCACCAACTTTGAAAAAATAGTTTTGAGGAAAACCCGTTTGAAGTTTCAAGTGTAATTTACACTAAATATTTCTCAACTTATACAGAATCATATATTTCAGACCCATATAGCACAACATATACTTTTAAAAAATGTGGTTTCTAAAAAATCGATTTTTTTCAAAAATTTCTGAATAGGCGTGCATTGTCTGTAATATCGAACAAATGCTATTATTTTCAAATACAATAATCTTTTTATTGTTTACATAAAATTATAAATCCTTTTCCACAATTAAAGTACAGCCAATAATGCAATGTGGACTGAATGATTTCATGTGAAAAATGAAAAAATTGCAAAATTACTTTTTTCATTGTCGGCTTCTAGTGTCGACTTATAATAATATTTGCTTTATACAAAAGTTTTATACTTTATACGTATAAAACAAGCTTAGTTCGCAATAGGAATTAAATGAAAGAACAATACTATGCTTATAGAAATGAGCTAAGGGCTTTACTATAAAAGAATAGTATTGAATAGTATGCCTGAAAATTTGTGAGTATAGATACGTACAATATCGATGTAGCATTTACCAATTTAGTAGCATTTACACACATAGGCCCATATTCTGAATTCTCTTTTATCGTGCACGCGATAAAGGTTTTAAGCTTTTAAGCATATAGATTATGTTACAGATACTATATACTTAAAAGCGCCTTTATCGATAAGAGGATTCATAGGATTTAGAATATGGGCCATACGATTTACGTGTCATTGACGCATCATTACACTATTATATCAATATCACACGCACACATGTACGAATAGGTATTCTAATTAATTAACTTTTCATATTAGATATCTGAGCTTAATTCTAAAAACTCAACATTGTTTATTCATGTAATCCCTAGTCTAAATCAAAATTGTTTTAATACGTACGAAGTATAAACTTGTATATAAAGCAAATATTATTACGAGTCGATGTTAGAAGCTGATAACAAAACTGTAATTTTTCCACTTTTTTTCATTTTTGACATAAAGTCGATCGGTTTGGACTACATAATCGTTTATATTTTAATTGTGGAAAAGAATTTTTAATCTGGCATATATAAAGACAGTTTAAAAAATATTTATTTGAAAAATAATCGATAAAATAGCCGATTTTAGGATTCACTTAAAGGTGACTTAGATCAATTTAATCCGATTAACTTAATCATCAATTAACTCAATCGGCAGAATCACTTTAGACAAAATCTCTAATATACAATTTATTATTCTTAATCTTTTTTCGATATACAATATATAATTCTATTAATTGATTTAATAGTTTTATTCGTAGGAATTACTTAATAAAATAATGCTCATTAAATTAATCAGAATATTTGATCGAAATTATCTTAATTTTAATTTTCTCGATTTAATTTTCTTTTTTCTTCTTCTATGAAGTTCTAAAAATTAGAAAAAGATAAAGGACAAATCGAGATTAAAATAAATCTACATTGATAGAAATGAGCCTGAATAATATAATATGATGGCACAACAATATCCTACATATATGTACAAAAAAAAGATATGTTAAAAGGAAAACTTTTTGTAACATCTCTATCAAACGTCAGATTCGTTAGGTTTCATCATGTAGCATCGCGCAACAATTGACTCGCGACTTGCTCCGGAGTATCTTTTATAAGTAAGCCTTTCGTTATATGTATAAATCGGGGCCCCCGACCGCGCGTAGGTCATAGACATCGTAACGCGATTGAGTTAAATCCCGCTCAATAACCACGCGAAACGCTTAATCGGGTCGCTGTCGTCCCTCTTCTGACTAATTGTAAGGCATAGTTAATCTCATATCGGGTATATGTCATGCGTACGAAATTACTATCGTATTTTCGATCGATATTGAAATATTCCCAACAGCGCACGCTGGCCGAACCTAAGAAGAGAAATACGGGCCGCCACTCAGCCTCGTCCCAGACATGTTCTCGTAATTAACAATAATCCAAGCCGGCATTGAACAAACGACATCAACAAGCGCCGGTTGAATCGGTATTTTTCTCGGTTAGACACCGAAGCAAGGGAATTACACCAGGTGTTGATCAATAACGCAAAAACGAGTGACATTTTCCAGTAGATTTATATTCATATAAAACCAGGTAGATTAAATTGCTGTCGTGAATCGAATTTTAAAAAAAGCATCGAACTGCTTTGAGCAACAAAATTGCATTAGTTTTTGTCACGGTACACAAAACTTCATAAAAATGAAGTTCATTAAACGTTTACGGATCTTTATTTATTTATCTCTTTTTTTTGTGCAAACTTGCAGTGTTTCTTTAAAAAGCAAAATATTATGTTGAAATTTTATCTGATTGCTGATGATTCACTGTATAGTCGATAAAATACTACTCATCAACTTTATTGAATAATATAACTTGTGAAATAAAATTTCTTCCGTTTAGTTATGGCTACCTAGTGAACATTATTAAGGTCACTTTATCCATCGCTATCGATTTGACTTTATCGTAAGCTTTTGTGCGTAAGCGCAAACGAGAATCTGATCGCAAAAAGGAGTATATACTATTATATAATACATACATAAAATACACACATATATTATATATACATATATCCCTCACTTAAAAATTAAATTTTCTAGGAAAAAATCATTTTCAATTTTTGACAAAAATTATTAATTAATCAAATAATATTGGTAAAAGGAATATATTCTTAACATGATTTTTATTATATATAATTTTCAAATTATAAATAATAAAACTATCAAATATAATTTTTATCATTCATTTTATAATCTTAAAAAAAAAACTTCTTTTTAGGTTGTAATGACTTTTTGACGACTTTTTTTATAAACCACTCTTTTTAAATAACAATTTTAACGATACTTTATTAAAGTTAAATTGATAACTTTATAAAAAGCTTTCGATTGATGGGAATATTAAACTTTTGATTGGAGTAGGAATATTTACTTAACTCATTCGTAGTAATAACTTGAAAATCACGTTTTGTAAGTCGTACTATTTTTAGAAGTAAGAGAACGATATGTGTGTTTGTGTGTTATATGTATATTATATACATATATTGTATACACATACAGAGTATACATATTACATACATATATTATATACATACACAACTATCGAAACATGAAAGTATATGAAAGTAGCACAAAGGCCGGAAAATCACCATTGGCAATCTGCGTGTTATCAGCTGTCGGCGCCGATCGATACGCAATTACGCTGGTAGGATATATTTCGATCCTGCAACGTATTTTGACTAAAAACTTGTAGTTGTTGCGAGTACATTACGGACGGTGCGTTACACGTTATTACCTCACACGAACAAAAATATAACAAGAAAAATGTTATTGTGATTGAAACTCGTATTACGCGATATAGCAAAACCTATAGAATGTATCCGCGAGAGTACTCACTTGATATAAAAAAAGTTATATGACAGAAAAAAATGCTCTCGATATGAGCGTTGCTCCATATAATGTTTCATTCTCATCCTCATTCCCTTCCTACTTCTTCTCCTCCTCCTCGCCCACTTGAGCGCGAAAACGCGCCTCTTGCTCGGAGCGTTTTCCCACGGCGGAAAATACGCGACACAAATATTTGACGGAATTCCGTTTTCAACGCGACAAATGGTGTACTTCCCTTGTAAAGTAGAAAAGATCCATCGCTTTTGCTCACGCGAGAAAAGAAAGCGAGAAAAAATTGACACATATCTGAAAAGAATGAAGACCTACGCGATTTTTTGGCGCCGCAACATTGACTCCACGAGGCTTATCCTGAAAAGAAATAGCAGCGAAACTTTATAATAAAGCCCAAAATCGAGTGCAGTAAAAAGCACTGGATTTCCACATGTTTGAAAATGACAGATTTCCTTGCGTATCTTTTCCCAACATATGTATATATCCAAGCAAGAAGCTTATTCTGCGGCTGAATGTGACAGAAGATAAGTTTACCGATAATTCGTTATTATATATCAGTTTTATAAGTCTTCTACGAAAATATATAAAACAGAAAAAAGCGCATTGCTCTTTTCTTTTCTTGAAAGCATTTTTTAACAAAGGAAAATGTTAAAAAGAGGCCGATTTTTCCCTAAAAGGAAAGCGTTTTATAGATTTTGACCTCCTGAATACGATGATGTTAATAAAAAGTTCGGAATCGATAGGAAATACCTTAAAAAGTAAACGAGAATATTGAAATTTGTTTAAATATACCATGTTCATCAAATATATCATATTCAATTTTCAAGGTACAATTTTCCCTATCGATTCCGAACTTTTTATTAATTTTATTAATATTATCGTATTCAGGAGGTCGAAATCTATAAAAAAAACACTATACCTTTTACTTACACCTTTTATGGGCAAAAATCGGCCTCTTTTTAACATCCTCCTATAAATTTTCATACTATTTCTTTCGAAAGTGGTATAAAACAAGAGAATAATCTATTTTGAATTTGCGATTTAAAATTATATCTTGAGATATATACATATATATTGTATATGTATATACTTTTTAATTGTATCTCTTGATATATATTTCTCTTTTTATGCCAATTTGTAAAAGATAATGCTAAATAAAAAATTAGGACATTTCCTATTCCTTCCAGGATAAAAACATGAGTCGTGCGGCGCAATTACATTATTATTTCTGAATCAAGCACACAGCATTCGATCCGCTCAAAGTATATTCTTTCGATATATTTTTCGTATAGACGCAAAAGTATTTTGCAACGCATTTTCGAGTGCGTTGAGGCGTGTTGAGGTGCGCGAAAGTGACAGCCGCGTGATCCGCGCGGAACATCGCGTTTATATCCGTTAATCGAGTAGAAAAGCGTTTCATACGAAGTAGTAGTAAGGCTCTTACATACGTGTCGTATTACGAATAAGTGTTTACAAGCCTGTAAATATGTACATAATTTTCATCGTTATTAAAATTATTCACTATTATAACATCGTTGAGTATTGTTGGTTCTTTATGTGCTAAATTCCCGTCTTAATTATTATAAAAATATTGATTTTTTCTTATTATAATGACTATAAAAACATTTCTTTATTACAATTATCATAAAAAATATTTTATTTCCTCTAATTAAGTGTATTTCCTGTATATTGTACCATTGAAAAAGATAAAGCGAGAGAGAGAAAGAGAACATTTCTGTTCTATATTTTATTATGTATTATCTGGTTGTCAGGGTTAAAGTAGCAATATTAAAATAAGCAATTGGAGCGATAGATTTGTCGCTCTATTCCAGCGGTTGAAATTTTGTAATTTGAATAGTTTCAACCATGTTAGCGGTTGGTCGGAGCTTCGATACGCGAAGGACAAGTTCGACTAGTGTTCCTACTCCTACAGCACAAAGTTGCACAAAAGTTGCAATAACATTGCTGCAACATTGTATGTTACAGCAATATTGCAGAGATTCTGCAGCGATATTGCTGCAAATTCTGTGCTGTATGAGTAGAATACAAGGTTTGTTCGCGTCGCAAGCTCCAACATGCTCCAACATGCTCCTACCTCACTCCAACGCGCTTAATAAAGTGAATAGGAGCTATGGTAGGAGTATATTGAAATATATTGAAGCATACGACGCGACAAACCTACAGAGACTGTGTTCCAAAATTGACTGCCAGTATTGAAAATCTATAGCACGTAACGTAAACTGTAGCATTGTCATTGCTGGCAGTAAATTTGGAACACGACCAGAGTCTGGCGACCGGCCCTTAAAAATGGCGGATACATCATTGCGATTGCGTTTCCGCTTGTGTGGTGATTGATGCCGCCATTTTTAGGAGTCTACATAAGTCTACGAGGTCGCCGGACTCTGTATTCTAGGGACACTAGCTAAGTTCGACCAAACTCCGGCGAAAATATTAACGATGTTAATTTTAGAACGTAATGCGCATATCTGGCAACGGTCGTAGTACTTACGTTGTTCGCTGCGGAAAGGGTTCGATGGCGAATGTCTCCTGAATCCCGTCGAAACTCCCGAGACTGAACGATGTCGTCGCACGGCATCTTCGTTATGGCGTTCGGCCACGCGCGGTATGGCACGACACGAAGCTACACATATCTTGCGCATTTCGGTTTCGGAAAAAACACTCGCGAGGCAACATCTCGACCGCACGCGGAATCCACTTCTGAAAATCGATCGCGATCGCGGACTATTAAACGCGCGGACGCGATTCGAACGATTTCTACTCCGCGATCTCCGCGATGACGCACTTGCCAACCGACGCGACGCGAATTTGAAATATCGAAAGAGGCGCGAAATCGCCTCTTAATTAAAGCGCCGCGCTGCGGCGGACGAGAGAAGTACTGGGACTCTGCTCGGTGATTCTTTAATATGATTGGTTCCTTCTACATAAGAAAATGTACCAATCAAAATCCTTCGTGTTTCCTTCCTTTCTATGAAATAAAGAACTCTGATTAGTTGAATTTCTTGTGCTTTATGTTAAAGCCATCACACGTACAAAAATTTTAGTCGGAATCGTAAGGTTGCAAGCAAATCGACCAATCACAATCAAAATTACGATCTCGCGTTTTAAAACGCTTGACTGTGATTGGCCGATTTGCTTACTGCCTTACGATTACGACTAAAATTTTTTTACATGTGATGGCCTTTAGAGAATCCCGTTATAGATCTGCTTACCGAGCAATTAAACATGACTGGTTGGATCCAAAGGTAAGAACCAATCATGCTCATTCGCTCGGTAAGCAGTGAATTTTGGAATACAGCCTAGTTTGAGTGGCTCGTGAAAATGTACCTTACCGTTTATCGCATACCGCGCTACATGTAATCGCACCTTAATGCTCTAATCGCGTTCAGTGTGCAGTAGATGGCAGTAGACAAAATTTTTTTCTGCCTTTCTGTTTTTCGACATTTTGCGACTGGTATGTATCACATGGAGAATCCGCATTTTTTATAATAATCATTAATGACGCAAACGTAATGTAATAACTGATTAATTATTGATAATTTTCCGGAGTGTGAAAGTGTATTATTTTTAGGCATAAGGTACAAGTGAAAATATTTTATGATCGGAGTGACTCGATTACTATCTGTTGTTTCAGTGATACCCTAAACAGAACTCAAAATGTCTATCCGACCGGTCTATCGACCCAAAATCGTGAAAAAAAGAACAAAGAAGTTTATCAGGCATCAGAGTGATAGATATAATAAACTCAAGGTGGGTATTTTTCGTTTTGTCCTATTCAACCAAGTGAGCATGTTCGTAAAGTTTGGTTATATTGCCTACGCTTTGTATATTATAGCATTCATTTCTGCACACTGTTATTTAAAACGTTACATATTTATGCATCTTAATTACTTAAACTTTTATTCTCTGATAGATTGAGCTTTCCAATTAATTATCAAATAGTTTAAAAGTATATACAAATAATGTCGCATACACTTTGCAGCGCAATAGCGTAAACCAAAAGGTATCGATAATAGAGTCCGCAGGCGTTTTAAGGGCCAGTACTTGATGCCTAGTATTGGTTATGGTAGCAACAAGAAAACGCGTCACATGTTACCAACTGGTTTTCGCAAGGTGCTTGTACATAACGTGAAGGTAAATGTCACTTAAAAAAATCTTAAAACTCAATTAATTGAGACTATATACACATATAATGATACCTCAGTTAATTACTAAAGAATGCTTTTCTATTTGATGACACAAGTCAACACAAATGTTGTTCTATCGTTGTTATTCACTGAATGTTAAGAAAGATAGAATGATGCTTGTGTCAACTTATATCACTAAATGGAAAGCATTCAAAATTTAGTATTAACTCTTTTGTTATCATTATCGACTTTCTTTTCTTATGGTATGGAAATACAAATATGAATATATATTTCCAAATATTTCAAAATTTTTCATTATTACAATTCAAAATTTGTTTAATCCTTCAATCTTGCAAACATTGTAATGCACATTAAATTTGAAGACATCCATTGAAATTATTTAATTCTATTGATATCATCTGAGATATAATGTTACATAATAATGTATATGTTGAAAAAAATAGTCAAAATTGTTTAGTATAAATTATTTATTAAAATGTGCATGAATTGAATTTAAAAAAATGTTTTAAACATGTTTTCAATAAAATCAGGTCTGAAGGCGTTTTGCATTGTACAAATTAGAATTATTACTACAGATAAAAAACAAATGTGTTGTCTGAACCTTCTGCATAATTGTATATTCTATTTATGTATCTCTTGACAAAATATAAACAAAGGATTCTTTACAGGAACTTTAAGTTTTAATGATGCAAAATCGCAAGTTCTGTGCAGAGATTGCACATGCTGTTAGCAGTAAGAAGAGGAAACTCATTGTCGAGCGTGCTCAACAACTTTCGATACGTGTAACAAATGCCAGTGCACGCTTACGTTCGGAAGAGAACGAGTAAGCATTACTTTTCGTGTATTTTGGCAATAAAATATTAAAAACTTATATCTCTTGTGTCTAGTTTTCTATCATTTCTTAGTAATATTTTCAATTATTCTATGTAAATGTTCTCTAAATGTACAAAAATATCAGAATTTTTACTTACAATATTGTATATACAATATTCAATCGTTTCGACACCGAGAATATCAGAATTTTTACTTACAAATCTCTCTCTCTCTTATACAAAAGTAATAAGTTTCTTTAACATCGCAAAATTTCTTCTAGCGATTTACTGTTATTGATCAATCTAATTAATTACTAATTAATCGCGAATAGCTTTACATAATGAGTCTATTCTGTAACTCTTAACGGCTGTATAGTAGCATTATAGTGTCGTGCAGCTTTTTTACCACGTATAAAACCTGTGCAACGACACTATGACGGTAGTGACACGAGTGGCTTCAGGCCCAGGTGGTCGATTCATGATCTGAAGATCCTGATTCGATTCCACCTGTGCCCCATATATACATTTTTCGCGTTTAGAGATTATCACTCCAACTTTCAATTAAGGGGCATTATTGCCCCATCTGATGAGGATAACACATTTAAACTATTGTATTTAATAAAAAATAATAAGCCATGATACGCATGAAATCCTTATATTTCTTAAGAAGTTATTAATTTCTACATGTTTCCATTATTTTATAGTTTTAATCTACATTATCCTGAAAAATTAGTTTTACATATCCTGGCGTTCCTTCGAGCGGTACCGCGCAGAAGGGACAGATCGCGATATAGCCGTTTGTGCCATGTGGAATGGCTACTTTTTCCCAATATCTGCAAAAGAGAAGAACAAACGATAAATAAGGAAAATCGGGAGAAACGAGTTACATGCTTGAAAGATTTATAACATCTATATCTTATTTTCAAAAGTGTGAACGATTAGTGACTGACACGCATTACTAACTTGACAGTTTTTTCTGTAGCCATGTGTCCACAGGGACTAAATGCATAAGTGGGCGGTCCGCAGTCTACATAAAAGGCAGGCTCTATTCCCATAGACAGTTTTACTACCGCCCCTGCGACAAGGCACATGGGACACCTTCTCGTAACTTTATCTTTTTCCTGGCCCCAATCATGATGTCCTTGTACATGACCGCATTTAAGGTAAACGTATGGCTGTTGCTGCGTTGAATCCGAAGCTGCCTTGCGTGGTATAACCAATGTGTTTAAGCCTACAGGACATTGCGGTCTGCCGGCGTTTATAGCATCAACTAATTCCTCTAAATCTTGTTTCGTCTGAGAAAAAATGTGCAATTAATCAATATAAACTTATATGATTTTATAAATTTTTCTAATGATGTAAATTATACCGGAGACTTTGCGAGGCCTTCAGCCGACCGCCAAAGCAAAGTAGCGCCACAGAGGTCGATCAGAGTACCATCTTGTAGAACATTGCTCTCATCATCTACAACATTGCCTTTCTGTTGAGCGCTTCTACTTTCTCTGAGCGAGAAAACTCCGCCGTCTACACTAACTTCCCGCCAGAAACCACATTGCGCCTCGCCACCACAGAACTGGCCCCGCGGATGCATTATTAGGACCCCGTTTGTCGTAAGTCCATCAATCTCGCGATTCTCTTGCCATTTAGTTGCCTTTTCCTGTGTAAGAATATTTATTAAGTTTCTTTTGCCAAAAGTGTATCAGGTCACCCAGTTAATCGTAGATTGCGAATCTCACCCCTAAAAAAATGTTTCTCGAACTATCAAAGCCTGCAGCATAGATTCTAGCGATTCTGGGATCCGATCGATCTGCCAGGATCCGACAAGCGAACCTGCTGATGGTGCTTTGAGCGACACGTCCTTCATTAGCGGGACCGCCATCACCACTGCCCGCACATGTGTCCATCACTACAAAATCGATAGGCGATTCGGACGAACGACCGATCTACGAATATATATGACTTAAATTTGTACAACTTCATACAGAGTCTGTCTCAAAAGTTTCCAAACTTATTTCTACAGGCTATATAACTAAAGCTATCTATTGAAATATGTGATTATTTTCTATGAAACTTTATTTCTAACTCTGTAGAGTTATATTTTTCTACGTTATATTATTTATTTGTAGTGACGTCAAAAGTGAGAGTACATTTTTGACACTTATCAAGAAAAATAATGGAACAAAGAGTAAACATGTAGTCTTAAAGGGTGTCTTAATGCTTGATCATCCATCGTATTTGCCTGATATAGCGTTTTATGGTAATTTTCTTTTTCCAAGTTGAAAATGAAACTGAAAGGACAACATTTTAATAATTTCGGAAATTGTAAAGTACAGAAGAAGGTCACATATCAAGATAAATTTATTAGAGATATTTTTAAAAATTGTGTACAATTGCCATAAAGACTATATTATTTCAGTAAAATGTATTTTGAGTAATTAATAAATAAAATTACAAAAATCTCATAAAAAATAAAATTTTTTAATAAAATTTAGAAACTTTTGTAATAGAGGATGTATCGTGAACATACATACTGTGGGTATAATAACTCTGTAGTCCACAAGATAGAATATTTCGGGCTTACCTGAAACATATCCGTTTTTTCATCTTCTGTGTATTCGACAATAACAGCCTGTGTTCTGGAAAGTGTGTACGAAATCGAGTGCTGCTTCGTGTTGAGGATGGCTTGCGAACTATGGGGTGTTTTAACGATATAATGCTTGCTACGCTTAACACCATTTGGCACGGGTCTTTTGTATAATACGAATTTACTTCTCCTTCTTCCCCTATCACCAGGTGGAAGGTAACCATTGTACCTGTGAAAGTCGTCAGAAAGATTCATTAGTCATTAACCTTCCGTTCTTTTTACATTATCTGTTTTATTTGCTGGGAATCCTTACCCAAGTATAACTAGTTCACCGTATTTCACTAATTGTTTGGGCTTTTCATGATGATAACTGTGAGATCGGTGTGGATTACCATGTGAATGGCTGTGACTGTGTATATTGCGTGGACTGTGAGGTGCACCGACTGTCTCACCTTCTTCCACGAGCAATGGGCTCTCGCTACTACCGCCGTCGGATCTAATGTAAAATACACGGTATAATGAACTGTTCGTATGTATACGTAGGGTGATGTTCCACTACCATTTTTCTTTAAAGATTCTTGACGATGATAAACAGATTCCCTGATGAATTTGAAACGATTTCTTTCTTCTAACGAAACTTCAGCAAGATATGTTGTGATATTTGATTACAAATATTTTTCAATATTAAATTTCGATAATTAAACATTAAATTAGATTTCTATCAAATTAAAATTAATTTAGAAATAAATTTTATCTCCTATTTGAAGTTTTGCAAACTTAACTTAACCAAAACATTTAATGACTTCACAAGTATCAGAATTTCTCTTATTAAAGTAATTTATATAATTTCTGTTTTTATTTTTATTTGTAATACTTATGTCTGAGAGAAATAATGATAGTGGTATATCATCTCTTATAGAATAATGTGACAAACAACAAAAATATACATTTGTTAATTTTTTGTAAAACAACCAATAGAAGAATCAATTATACAGCGGGTACTATGAATTTTATTTATTAAGCCCGTAAAGCAATGATAATTCTCATTTTATTTAAGATTTTTGCAGGAAAGAAAAATAAATCCTAGAAACAATGCAGTCATAATAGCCCTAGTTAGGAGATCATAAGAGTAAAATGGAGGATGAATATATAATCACATATAATATAATAATTATATGTTGCGTTATATACAGTACATGTTGTGTTAAAACTAATCAATTCTCATTCCCTGAATGTTTCACTAATCTTGCATAATTATAGCTTCCACCAAGGAAAAGGAGATTTCATTGGAGATTAAAATGGGATTAATATGTTAATAACTGTGAAAATGTCGAACAGAAGGATGTCTGTAACTGAAAATACTTTCTGATCCCAAAAGCAAAAAGATATCAGATATACGTATAACTGTACAGCAAAGTTTAAGTATTTTATATCGAGCGAGATGACTTAATGTTGTTAATATATATATTCGCACTAAGACCAGTTAATTCGTCAAACGAATGAATTTGGCATGCTCTCTTCAATATTTTGCATTGTTATTAAAGATAATAACGAGGCATTTCGATTGTCAATTTGCAAATGAAGGAAGCTCTTGATATATCACCATGTTCAGGCGATCTGTCTCTTTAACTTTCTCTACAAAGTAATTATTTACAAAAGCGCGCTTTATTTTCGTTTTCACATAAACGTTACGGAACGATGCGTGTTTCTTATACACGGTATGTTCTATAAGAAAATCCAAATTACATCTGAACACAAGCCGTACGTGATAGAGAAGATAGATGGTT
Organism: Mycetomoellerius zeteki; assembly: GCF_001594055.1. Taxonomy (NCBI): domain Eukaryota; kingdom Metazoa; phylum Arthropoda; class Insecta; order Hymenoptera; family Formicidae; genus Mycetomoellerius; species Mycetomoellerius zeteki. Next base: position 681,904 of record NW_017257764.1, read on the forward strand.
TTGTGGCTTACATTACGTAATGTGTAAACCGTAGGCTTACTTACCGCGAAGGGTATGGAATGCGTTTAGTTACTGGCATCCTCCTTTCAGTGGGATTTATAGATTACTACTTCCACATGGTACTTGAAAGGGTACTTGGTAAGGAGACGGGCAGTCTTAAGGGTCTTCACGCGGTTGCAGACAAATCTGAGCAATTGCATTTGCACGTGGCAAGCTGCGAATTGGTAATTATAATCTGCAATGAGAAACATTCAATATAAAGATCGTAATTAACTGAGGATTCTTTCTATCTGTTCGCAGGGTGAGTTGCCGACGTAACTTTTGCGTAATCAAATTTTCCATATCTGTGAAAGTGCGCACGTAGTCGTCCGTTTTTGCCTCGTAATAGCTATTGTTAACAAAGAGGACATTTTGCTTTCAATTCTCTTAGCTCTTGCGCGATACATCGTCATTCCTATAATTTTAATGCCAGATATGCTTCGACATAAACAGGTATGGTCTGGAAATTAAATTAATTTTAGCATATGTATAAAAAATTCTTTGATTCTGTCGTTTTTAAATTTGTCTGATGTTTATTTCTAAATAGATCTTTCATAACAATATGAATTGTGTACGGGTATTCCTATTGAATCATCCTCAAATTTTCTCTCTAGGCACCTACACATAAATGGGCCATTACGACTGCTATTACAATATATATATAATTCAGTTGTATACGTTTATACGTATTATGAAAATGCTACGCAATATCATACATAGTTTTATTTAAAATAAAGTTCAGTAAGTAGTAATTTATGAAACTAAAAATATCAAGCTTCTCACACATACAACTATTACTAGCATGCTGTTAAAAATATACATAAAAAAGCCCGTACAGTAATTTCCTTCGCAAAATTACTCCAGCACCTCGATTTTGTAACTCTTAGGCTTAAGACACAATTGAAAGGTACAAGCAATAGGAATAGGGAATAACAAATTTCAACTTATCGGAAACTGTGTATTCTAGTATACACTTCAATGATAGTTCGTTACGTTGTCGTTTTGTGTAGCTTTTTTTACTATATGTAATATCTGCGACGACAATGCGACATATGATGACAAAATAACAATGTAACGACAGTGGTATTGCTGATAAGAGTTACAGAATCGGGATACAGGTAATTATTAATGCAAAACAAAATTAGGAGACTATTCTCAGGTTAATTAATTCCGGTAATTATTTATAATAGGACCTTTTCTGAATTTTCATGTTTTTTTTTCTTGCAATCTTGATAAAAATCTTTGTTGCGACTCTAGCAGTGATAATCAATCGGGGGAGGTCGAAAAATGTGTAACCTACTTATTTTTTTAATTTTACTTCCAGTATAACTTTTCGGATCTTCCTGTCTGATCTTTTTAGTTTCATTATTTTTAGTATATTGTAAACACGTTTAGTAATGGCAAAGATTTAATAAATAAATCCAATACACGCTCCACCTTGAACTCAGGCCTTTTAAAGGCTAAGCCCTAAATACAATATATTTGTAATGTCGGAAGATTCGAAAAATTATATTGGAAATAAATACTTAAAAAAAAATAAATAGATTACACATTTTCAGATTGTCCCCCAATTGATTGTCACTGTTAGAGTCGTAACAAAGATTTTTATCAAGATTGCAAGGAAAAAAACATTAAAATTCGAAAAAGATCCTATATTATAAATAATTACCTCGATTTTATTACAATTAAAAGTTCACAAAAATAGCAATTTTAGAATTAGAGAATTCTTCACTATTCCATGCGTTATTCTGTCTCACGACTGGTTCGACAAAGCTTCAGAGATTAAGGTCACGCCGCAAGGTATAACTTTCAGTTTCAACAATAGCAAATAATTAACACCCGTGTGCGAATCGTTACAAAGAATAAGTGTCAGCAGATATTCAAACTTCAAACTACGATCAAAACACGCTTATCGCGCGCAGGATAAATACGCATATTTCGCAACAACTTAAACAGTGCCGTACCACCACGTTACATCGTCGACGATGGCCTAAAAAGATTTATACATATTTCGCCCGTCACACTCGTGCAATCGAGAATAAAGCTACTGTCGTCGTTAACCGCGCTATCTAAGATTTTTTAGCCAAGGGGTGCTTTTCATTTGATGACACAAGTCAACACGAGTGTCGTTCCATCTTTGTCACTCTCTGAATGTCAAAAAAGGTAGAACAACGCTTGTGTCGATTTGTGTCGACTTGTGTCATCAAATGGAAAGAACCCAAGATTTCCTCTCAATTTTTTCACTATTAAACAATGAGATCGTTATGTCTTTTTTTTACTCCGAATCTCGTGAAATTTTTTCTTTCGCGTATTCGTGCCGGAATTACGATGATTGCAAATCGAAGATTAGAATTCGATCAATTAAATAATTTTAATTTTAATCTGTTTTATTCTAATTAATTGAATTTCTAATAAATTAAAAATTAGAATTTAACTGAGCAGGTAATTTTTATTTTAATCCGTTTCTTCTTGAATTCTATAATAATTCAACCGATTGAATTATTATAGAATTTGACCAGGTAATTTTAATTTTAATCCGTTACATTCTAATTATTTGACTATTAATTAGAAATCAATCATAGAATCGAATGAATTATAATTATTTGTGATAACCGTTAAGTTCTAATCTTCAGTTCGCAATCTTCAAGTGCGTTTTCTAATACGGATTTTTAACGATGCGTTTTTGCTCTTGTCAGCTTTCCTGTGCTTTGAAAACGGAGCGAATGCAAGCTACACTCTCGCGGAAGAGGAGAAAGGCAAGGTGGTCATGAGGAAGAAGAATGTGCGAGTGTGCGTGACCAAGGAGGAGACAACTTTCAAAATATCGGGCGAGCTGGCGGAACGACGTTCGCGTTTTCGCGACGGAAAACTATGTTAACTAACGCGCACCTCCGTGAAATTCTCAGAAGCGATCGCAGGGACAAAAGCCAAGGTAGCCGGTCGAGGGTGAGAAGAAAGGAAAAGCGATCTCATGTATACATCGAAGTTCGATATCGCTACACCAGTCCGCTTCTCCCAAAGATAATGTTACTGATTTGCGAGACGCGACGCGACAAGGCCACGAACGTGTTCTGTGTATTTGGTAAATATCTGGCGCACACAGGTGCTCCACGTCGGTGTGTATACATATATACGCATATTTATACGTGCATCAACGACGCAGTATCGGTTGCAGATAGGGAAATACACGGTGCACTGCGGCACGTCGATCGGTGTGACACGATTGTCCGTGCAGTACTATCGACCGTGCGGGGGGGGGGGGAAGGGAGGAGGATGCGCTCTCTCTCTCTCTCTCTCTCTCTCTCTCTCTCTCTCTCTCTCTTTCACTCACTCTCTCGCTCTCTCATTCTCACGGTTTTGGGAAGACTACAAGAATAAATGGCAGATCGTTTACCGTATCACCATTGTGCCACTCTCCGCATTCGAAAACGACTCTGCTCCGATTTCCGGCAACGAGAACGGCGACGAATTATGATTGAGAACGTTTTTCCGCCTTCTCCAACGAATGTCCGAATATCTTCTTGTTTTTCTTCTAGTCCCTTTTTTCCGATCCACTGAGGAAGATTGCAACGCCACGATCTAATTTGAACCAAGCAGTTTGTCTACTCGAGGAAATAGGAAGCACCACTTAGATTTTTCCTTTTCGATATAACGTCCAAAATATTCTCTGCCGGGAGACGCAGCGGCACTCTTCCACCTTGCCACTCTTCTTTTCTTTGACGAGAAGTTCTCCGATCGCGACGAGATACTGATGATATGTACGTTAATGAAACACGCATCGCTCTCCCTCTCCCCGTTCACTGTCCCAGCCTCGTCGGATCGTCGCAATCTATCGTGTTTACTATGAGCGACGATGACAAAGACGGCGACGGCGGCACCGACCACGACGACGACGACGACGGCGACGATCCTCGGGCAGGACAGCGACCCATGATCGCGCGAGAGTTACTCGAGTGTCATATCGATTACCAACAATACCAACACCGAATTCCGCCTCGCGACACCTTTTCGCGTCTGTCTCTAACTTGCTCTAATTTTCGCAGTGTTATTTTCGCACTTCCCCCCCGTCGAATCCCACTTCGATCGTCGCTAATTGTATATACGTTTGTCTTGCCCGTCGCGCGACAAAGCAATAGCAGCGGAGTCGAGGGATGATAGTTGACGATAGTTGTGTCTCTAAGAAGTACACAACACAAGTACGCAGCAGTACGCAGCCACGCACACAGAACACAACACAAACAAGACGCACCGACGCACCAAGGCAATACGTTGACGAAACTTCCAACGCAACGCCGACGGCAAGTGTGAGCACTGCAAGCACGAGCGTACATACACCACGACGAATCGCGAAAATGCTTCTCCGAGTTGCGCGGACACGCGAGATTACGTAAAACGCGTTGCTAGAACAGCTGAATTGTTCAGAGAAATAAATGTGACGAGCGAGAAGATCGAATTACCACGATCCGATCCCACTCGATTTCATTCGATTTGTTCACACGTACATACCACAGACTTCTATACATACTACTAGACTGCTAACTCCTTAGTAGTTGGTATGTACATGTAAGCCATGAAAAAATGCATGGTATAAAAATATATGGTACTCCATTGCGCATAATGGCTGCGGTCCACTTGACGCTACAAACGCTTCGAAATATTCTTTGATTAGTCAATTCGTAAAATTCTTTGTTCTGATTGGTCGCTCAAACGCTTCGAAGCGTTTGTAGCGTCAAGTGTACCGCAACCAATGGCGGCAAACTAAATCAGAATCACCAGTCAAATGTTTGCCTTAGGCCGGAATCAGACTATGCATTGAAGATTGAGATTGAAGATTAAAAAA
>NW_017257764.1:686872-687117 GCF_001594055.1 Mycetomoellerius zeteki
CTGATTCCGGCCTTAAAGTTAGTGGAATGCACATGGTAGTAATCAAGGTGCCTTTTTAAGCTGACGCTCGACGCTCATTTTTAGCACAAAATAATGGCTGTGTTCAGCAGAGAAAGCAGCTTTGCAACTGTTGTAAAATTCTTCAATATGATTGGTTTATACGTTTAGATCTGTAAGGAACCAAAAGCAAGAACCAATCGTATTGAAGAATTTTACAACAGTTGCAAAGCTGCTTTCTCTGCTGA